>NC_081408.1:731368464-731672571 GCF_030272615.1 Cryptomeria japonica | reverse complement strand
CTACGATCAACCCTCTTTGCATCTGCATATTTCTTCTGTCTATCCTATGCCTCTCTAAGACGCTGCCTAATCAAATCCACCTGCTGCTCCATATCCCGAACTATCTCTGGACCAATAGCAACTCTGTCCTCTATGCGGTCCCAACTCAATGGTGTCCTACAAGGCCTGCCATATAATGCCTGATAGGGTGGCATCCCCAAGGACGTGTGATGCCCATTGTTATAGGCAAACTCCACTAAGGGAAGATACTCTTCCCATCTGGCCTGGTGATCCATGACATACATGCGATGCATATCCTCTAACACCTGATTAACTCTCTCTGTCTGGCCATCCGTCTCCGGATGATAGGCTTTACTGAAATTGAGCTTGGTACCCATAGCTGCCTGTAATGCCTTCTAAAAAGAAGAAGTGAAGAGGGAATCCCTGTCGGAAATGATCTTATGTGGAACACCATGAAGTCTGACAATGTCTCGCAAAAACACCTGTGCTACCGCTGGTGCTGTGAAGGTGGTACGAACTGGTGAAAAGTGAGCCACTTTGGTCAACTTGTCAACCGTCACCAAGATGGCATCATGGCGGCGAGATGACATGGGGAGACCAATGATAAAGTCCATGGATATCATATCCCACTTCCACTCTGGTATAGCATGAGATTGGAGCAACCCACCTGGATGGCGGTGCTCCACCTTGACTCTCTGACACTCAAGGCATCGGGCTACCAACTCGGCAATAAGCTGTCATATTCCTGGCCAATGGTATAGTTCTCTCAAGCCTGCATGCATCTTCTTGACCCCGGGATGTGCTGCATAAGGAGCTCTATGAGCCTCTATGATAATGAACTCCCGCAATCCCCCGGAAGAAGGTACATGGATGCGCCCTCTATGGCGTAATAAACCATCGGACTCTAAGGAATAATCCACATATTTCCCTTCTAAAGTTTCCTGAGATCGTATAGCCTGGCAAACCACTAAATACCATCTGTCCTCTGGCAATCGCTGCATGATCCGATCTCTCAAATCCGTGCTCATAGACATGGTGTATACCTCGTGACGTCTCCTACTCAAAGCATCTGCAACTACATTTTCTTTCCCTTTGATGTAGTGAACATCAAAATCATACTCACACAAGAATTCCATCCATCTCCTCTGACGTGCATTAAGATTCGGCTGAGTAAATATGTACTGAAGGCTCTGATGGTCTGAGTGCAACTCAAAATGATGACCCAAAAGGAAATGTTTCCATCTCACAAGTGCATGCACTATGGCTGCAAGCTCAAGGTCATGAGTAGGGTAATTAAGCTCATGAGCCTTGAGTTTCCTAGACTCAAAAGCTATAGCTCTGCCATTCTGCATAAGTACTGCTCCTAAACCCTCTAGGGAAGCATCTATGCAAACCATGAAATCAGATGATGGATCTAGTACTACAAGGATAGGTGCGGTAGTAAGTGCCTTTTTAAGTTCCTAAAAGGCCTTCTCGCACTTCTCCGTCCACTCAAACTTCTTCCCTTTGTGCTGAAGAGAAGTGATAGGATGAGCAACTCTGGAGAATCCCTCAACAAAATGTTGGTAATAACCTGCTAAGCCCATGAAGCTCCTGACCTCTATCACACTGGTAGGTGCTGGCCAATCCATAATGGCTCTGATCTTTGATGGGTCTACTGAGATCCCATCACCGGATATAACATGACCAAGGTACTTGATCTCTGTTCTAAAGAAAGCACACTTCGACAAACTGCCATACAACTGATTTTCCCTCAAACACTGCAAAACCTGTCTCAAGTGCCCCTCATGTTCCTCCTCATTCCATGAGTATATCAAAATTTCATCGAGAAACACAATCACAAAACGGTCGAGAAATGTATGGAATACCCCATTCATGAGACTCATAAAAACTGCTGGGGCATTCGTAAGACCGAATGGGACCACGGTGAACTCATAGTGGCCATATCTAGTGCGAAATGCAGTCTTGTGGATATCACTATCCACTATCCTCAACTGATGGTACCCTGACTTTAGATCGATCTTGGAAAATACTCTGGCACCTTGAAGTTGGTCAAATAAATCGTCGATCCTGGGCAATGGATATCGGTTCTTGATAGTTACTTTGTTCAACTGACGGTAGTCCATGCATAATCGGAGAGATCCATCCTTCTTCTTCACGAAGATGACTGGTGCACCCCAAGGGGATACACTAGGGCAAATGTGGCCCTTCTCTAGGAGTTCCTCAAGCTGAATCTTGAGCTCATTAAGCTCATTTGTGGTCATTCTATATGGTGCTCTTGAAATTGGTTCGGCTCCTGGAACAAGGTCTATATGAAAATCAATCTCTCTACGGGGCGGCATACCAGGTAACTCTGAAGGAAATACATCCAAAAATTCCCTAAGGATAGGATGGTCGTCAATAGATGGTTCCTTTTCCTCTTCTTCCTCTCTATCACTAATGGTGATGGCAAACAACTGACATCCCTTTCGCATGCTCCACTTAAGCTGCATGGCGGAGATCATATGAAGAGACACGGGTCTCTGAATTCCAGTGATCACTATAGGAGAGCCATGATCATCCTCACACTCGATCCTTTTCAGGCGACAATCCATCTTGGCTCTGTGGGCATAAAGCCAATCCATGCCAAGTACGATGCCATATGATCCAAGTGGTGTAACTCTAAGGTCTACTAAGGTGGTGGTATTACCAATCTGAAGCTGACATCCCTTAACCTCTGATTCCACTTCCCAACTGACCTCTTGCCTAATTGCCACTAGCCCGCAACGCTCCACAACCAATGGAGATATAAAAGAATCAGTAGCTCCTGAATCAAATAATATAGATACACTGCTACCTCTGATCATACCTGCTACCTCAATAACCGTGGCCTGATGCTCTGCCTGGCAGTTGTCAACCGCTGCGAAGACCCTATGGGACTTGCCCATATCCCCAACTGTCGGCTCTGATGCTGCCATCCTCTGATTCCCTGCCATTTGACCCTAAGGACACTCTCTCGCCATGTGTCCCATGGCTCCACATGTGAAGCAAGCACCTCGTGCCTGAAACTGCACTCCCTGTGGTCTGGAGAAAGACTGTCCCCCTGTCCTACTAGAACCACTGTACCCACCTCTAGAGGACTGCTGAGTCCTCGCCGAAGGTGTGTATGGACCCTGAGATCTCTGATCTTTCCTCTGACCCTGTGACTGCCACTGCTTGGGCTTCGTGCCCTGCTGACTCTGCGGAGGCCTTTGCCTCTGATTTTGCTGTGACTGTTGCGGAGGAGGGGGTTTGGAGAACCCCGATGAGTGCCTGTTGTTACCTTTCCAATGGGGTTTCTGAAACCCATAAGTCTGTGGAGAAGGGTTACGGTTCTGGAACCGATCCTTCGAGTCCTGTGGTCTGGCCTGAATCTCCTCGGCTATCAAAGCCTTCTCCACGGCAACCCGGAGGCTCCCTGGAGCGGCCATTCTCACTGGTCCTGCTACGCCGGAATTCAACCCTCTGATAAATCGGTTGATGAGAAGCTTTTCATCTTTCAGGTAGTCTACATAAGGTAAGAGTTCAAAGAACTTGTTCTCGTACTGTGTCACTGACAGACCCTTCTGCTGGAGGTCATGAAACTCATCCATCCTACGCTGTCTGAAATGCTCTGATAAGTACCTCTCCCTGAACCTCTCTGTGAAAATCTCCCAAGTGAGGGTCTCTATCTCTAAGCCACACTTATATTCTTCCTGTCTCCACCATGTGGAGGCTGTTCCTCGTAATAGGTGAACCGCTGCACGTGCTTTTAGATTGCTCTCATAAGAGCGCAATGCAAAGCACCTATCTAGGCTTAAAAGCCATGCCTCTGCCTCTACCCCATCGGTAGATCCCCCAAATGATGGTGGCTGAAGATGCATAACCTCTCCGATTAGATCCCCTGGATCTCGACGTACCCTCTCAATATACACTGGTGCTACGGCTGGAGGTGGTGCTGGTAGGTGAATGGGTTCGGGCTCATGACCAGCCTAACTCTCTACGGGATTAGGAGGTGGACTCCTACTCCATTCCCATTCTACTGTTCTATGACTCCCTGAGTTCTAGTTCTCAACATTGTGGTCTGCTGCCGGAAGCTTATCCTGAACTAAACCAATCAGGTTCTGAAGAGCTACCAAGATGTCTCGGTTTGGGTCAACTGATTGCTCGGGAGGAGCTGTTGGGTTCACTTCCTGAACCGATTCCTCCCTAATGACCTATTCACATGCCATGCATTCATGCCTAGGGCCTCTACCACGTTTGCGAGCTTGTCGCGTAGTTGGAGGCATCCTTTTTAAGAAAATAAAATAAAATGAAATAAATAACTATTTTTAGGAGAAAGTATTTTAGCTAAAAAAAATATATAATAAAAATTAATACAATTTAATTAATTAAATAATTATAGTGAAACGTAATGGAGTAAGGTTCCTAGTGTTGGCAACCTTGCTCTGATACCAAAATGTCATGCCCAAACTTTTGGGCACAACGGAATAATTTTTTTTTTAAACTACTTGATTAATTAACAACTTACCTAACTAAAATAACTAACTTAATTAAAATATCCAACTAAGTACGATTAACTTAAATAAAATAATGCAACTTGTTTGGTCTTAACTATGTTTCAATTAAACCAAGCAACTAAATTTAATGAGACAAAAATAACCTATGTTAAAAACGAGCCATTATCTCCCCAACTAGTGAACATTAATCTTCTATTAAATGGTTAAATTTTCTAATAAGAAAATTTCCAACTAAATATAAGATTTCTAAAATAAGTTAAAAACTTTCTATAGTTCATCCACCCCTTGGGTCAAATATTAACTCATCCTAACTCTTAGATTGAATAAATTTATTAAATCCAATATTCGTTAATTTGAAACAAGCCCATTAATTCTCAGAATAGAGGGGCCAACATGGTAAATTTAATCCTCTAGAATTTACCTTCCCAAAATATAAAATCTCTCTCTCTCCTTTATTTATTTATTTATTTTTTTTCACTTTATTAAAATGCTCTTACATTTATCAATAATTTAAGAGAAAACATTACTTAGCCTTACTATTAGCTATTTGATTCCAACCTATATTTATTTTAATCTATACTTTTATACACAACCTTATAATTATATTTTCCCAAAGAGGGCGGGGTCTTCCTTTTATTAAATTATTCAACACCCCCCCCGCTTTTCCATACACTCCTACACACACATATCTAATTTGAACCCCTATGAGAGATTTGCCCAATCCCGAGATTAGGGTTAGGGCAAATTAGCCAACCCCTTTTATTTTCCCCCCCTTTTTTTGTGTGAGCGAGCTACGTGCAGGAGGGTTTCTTTTTTTTTCTGTTTGATTTATTAAGCGCGGACGGATGAGCGAAGGGAGGGCCGAGTGGAGGAGGGGAAAGGGCGGAGCGACGTTTGAGCTTTCTTTTAAACCGCAGCATGGGAAGGAAGGAGGAGGCGGAGCGCGGGGGTAGTGCCGGCAGCGCGAGCACCGCCGGCTGCGGACGGCGCCGCCCGTAGGTTGCGGCTTCCGCAGGCTGTGGACGTCACCGCCCGCAGTCTGCGGGTGCCGCAGGCTGCGGTCGCCGCCGCCCTAGTGCTGCGGCCCCTTGTGAACATAGCATCATTTTTTTTTTATTTGAACGTTTATTACTTTGTGTTAAAACAAAGTTAGAACCCTCAAAAATTTTATAATATGATTTTTTTTACTTTGTTTCCTTGGGTTATATCAAATGCGAAAATTCTTTTTTTTAATGTAGTTTTCTATGTATATATATATATATATACACACACACACACAAATAAGGGTATGACAAAAACAAAAAGAACACAGTTTATACTTGGAATAAGCAGGTTTCATTTTCAATATATATATATGTGTGTGTGTGTGTGTGTGTGTGTGTGTGTGTTTGAATGACCTAGTTAGGAGATTTATCAGTCTACTCCTCCTTCACTTAGTAATATTAAATCTGTAAAAGCATCACCTTCTTTTTTTTTATAAACAGTTTTTAAAAGGAAATGAGTAAAATATATATATTTGTGTAATACCATTTTTTACTAATTGAAGTATCTTTTGAATGCATGCAGAACCCTATGATTTTCTTTTTTTTATTGCAGATTGAGTAATGAGGAAAACATATTTTTTTTTGTAGGCAAATAAAATTGAGACTAAATGCTAATCCTTTGGAAAGAAATAGACTATAAAATAATAAGATTCCATTTTCTGTAACAAATGGGAAATAAATGACTGTTTTTAAATAAATTTACAGCAGCATATTCAACTTAAAGAAATATGGGGTAACATCTAACTTGAGATTTCAGTTTACACAAAAGTGCAAATATTTCTTTTTTTTGTAAAACATGAAGATTTGGATGCTAACTAACCCTTTCTTTCTCTTTTTGCAAAACTACCAAAGTAGGGAAAAATACTATGTATTTCATTATCAGATGTAGATACAAATGAGCATGGTTACAAAGGGGTTTTGTAATTAAAACAACTACATTTTCCTTTCCATGATAATAGAAATACATTGCTTTACTCTTTGGAAAATAAACACAACAATGACTTTCTCTTTCTTTTACAAGCTAATATTGAATACAAAAATTCTTCTTTCCTTGTAAATAAACACAATCTAGCTCACTTTTTTTTTTCCCTTTACAAACTCCAAAAGTGAATACATTGTCTTATTAACTTTTTCTGCAACATAAAACAGCAGCATAGTTCTCAAATCCTTCTTTTCCCATCCCATGCAACCTGCCATAAAAACACATCTTGACCATGGAGAGCTCACCTCCCAGCCTAGGCTTACTAGAAGCCACCCCCGAGCTTGGAGAACCAAGCACTAGACGGGTTACAAACAAGCAAACTCCACAACAACAACATAGGAAGACACTCAACATACAAATTTCCCATCCCAAGCTACACTTTCACCACATTCATGATGATTCTTCCATGGGTGGAAGTGGGCCAAGTACCAATGGGGAGATTTGCAAGCCAAATACAACACAAGCCACCTCATGGCAATACAAATGTAACAAAATACTTCCACAATCCTTATGCCCCCCAAAAGGCTCAAGGCCATATTTACTCCCCTTATGACCCCCAAATGCATACACAAGGCTATGCAACAAGGGTCACAAAGGACACCCTTGAGATCACTCTCCATAAGGAGAGCCTCTCACCCAAGGCTGTCATACTCCTTCCACCCCAAGATCTTCCTACCCTCCCAAGAGTAGGAGATCTTGGACACTCCCAAAAACAACAAGAAACACAAAACAAAACACATAGAAATGAAACTACACATTCTTTACTTCAACAAAAACTTCATGAAACACTTTCTTTACAAGCAACTTTTTTCTTCTACAAAACAACATAAACTAACACATAAAACATAAACAAGAGGAGATAAGAAGAAACCAACCTTATCCTGCCAATAGGTTTGCTAAACTTAGTTGGGGATGAGCTGCCCAATTCCACACAAACTTTTCTCCAAATTCCTCCAAAAATTCTATTCTTCTACTAATTTTTCAAAACAAGCATAATCTCCAAAAATGGAGAGTGGGTGATTACTCACTAAGTCTCCAATTCTTGCCTAAGAAGGCCTCTCACACACTTCCGAACCCCTTGGATGAGGTGAGAGTTCCCATTGGTTGCCGTTCCCAAACTCTTACACATTACTAAAATTGGAAAGGGAAAAAGTGGAAGAAGATGGGGAAGACGGTTTGACATCAAAAGAGAAGGTTGTCTATCCTAGGAGGAACCTTCTAAGTTGAATTTTCGTTCATCTTGGAAACACCACTTTTTGAAGTGACTAAATAGTCACATGGGAGAAGCCACATGTTTCAAAATACCCCTAACCCATAGGTATACCCTTTGGACCCTTGGAAAAGCCCTAAAACTGACCCTAGGAGTCCATTAAACCCTTTGGAAACCCAACTGAAGTTTACCTACGGGTCAAACTTGAGTTGACCACTCCCAAGACTCCCTACCCAAGGCAAATTTGGGACCACACTCATGTTTTTGAATGGCTTTGGTAGAAACAAAACTCCCTCCAAGAGACAAGTCAAAATCAATGACACTAATCAGCACATGTGTCAAGTGACACAATAAAAATACAATATAAAAATCACACATGGAATTTGTCTCTTGTAGGATTACACATATACATATAAATAAATTTTAACACTCAAGCATTATACACTTCACAAATAAAATACATTACAATGGGGTGTTGTCTCTCCAAATAGACAACTCCCGGCTTAACAAACGTACATTGGTCTAGGCCTTGTTCTCCATATAAATTCCATGGTCACATGGATAATTTTCCTGTGCATCTCAATTCACACATTAGTAATTCCAAATAATCACATTTATACATAATCAAATACATGGATTCCATTGCACATCAAACACTCATACATTTGGCAACAATAATTCAATATCTCATTCGTTCAAATTCAATTTCACATAAGCAATTAACATAATTTTCCAAAATTGAACCACTCATAAATAAGCATCATTTTTCTATCATCAAAATGAAATCCTGCAAATTTCCAATAATGACATTCACCATCATAATGTAATTCTATTCTAGTAACATATCTAAAGTTTCATAATCATCATGCATGAAATAAAGCATCAACATATGTCAGTGTGATCCAAATCATGGAATCATATAAGTTCTAAGTCCATAAAGCATAAAATAAAGCATCCATAATAGTCTCAATATGCAAATAACTGAAAATGACAAACTGAGTCGGGGTAGGGCCTCACAGTTGAGGGTATCTCCTATAGAGGTGGGGATCTGCTTTTAGATGGATGGGGTGGCTGCTCTATATGGTATTTTCTCATTCGATGCTATTCTAATGCTAGGTGGTGGCCCATTTGGTTTGGCCTTCTATTAGTCTTCTTCTCTTTTGCTCCTATTGAGATGGGATCCCCTTCTTTTGAGGTGGAGGGGAGTTCGGTAGTTAGGAAGACAATTTGTGGATGGATGTTCTAGATTCAATGTTGCTAGTTGGTTCAGGGTGCCAATCCAAAACCCTTATGGAAGGTTTTGGGGAACCCTGGGAAAATCACCCCCGCCGTTTGCACCAAGTGATGTAGAAGGTTTTGTTGGTGGTTGGCTAGTTGCCACCCCTTCTCTATTCCTCCAAATAGTTGGTTTCTGGTTGTGAAGATTTCAAATCCTTTTGAAAACCGATGAAGGTTTTTGGTTCCTTAAAACCCTTGTTGATCTTCGTAGTTTTCCCCAAAGTTTCTCTGTAATGAGATCAAGACCCTATCCCTGCTTGACCATTTGAAAAAGTAAATTTAAGAAAAAAAAAAACATCAACATCAATATGTAATTTCTTTTACTGAATCTAAAACTTTTGTTAGATATATATAGTAAGACCATGATGACTTTAAAATCTTTTCAAAACCTACTTGTCCTTAATAAAAACATGAATAATTTCTTTAACTCAATCTAAACCTTTCGTAAGATTTGTCAATATATCTAGTTAGACTATGACAACTTTAAAAGTATTGGACTGCTCCTTCCTCGTCAATTTTTTCGAGCAATGATAGTAAAGTAAGTCTTATAGCCTAAGCAACCTAGATTCGAAATAAAAATAGGAAGTCGACCAATTGTCATGAAACACAATCTCTATCCTCATAAATAGAGTACTTTGTTACAAGCAAGATCGAACACCAATGTACCCTCTAACACTAAGCGATGGAAAGGTACGATTTTAGTCTGAACAATGGTGCCATTGAATCTCTTTTCGAGACTAGCGAAAATGCTTTAGGAAATGATGCTCCTGAAATAATTATAGTGGACGCCGCCCAGTTTGAGCTTCCTCCTTACGATGTCATGATGGACAGAACTGATCAACTGTTTGGGAATTCCTTAGAAAATAAGATGTGGGCAACTCAGTATAGTGCCTTCAACGCCTACATAAACGCTCATTCAAACACCGCTGCAGATTCTTTCGTATCCTCTCAGACTCTGCAAAAAAGATGTTTGAGATTTTTGAGAAAAATCCATTAAGATAGAAAGGTAGAGGTCCAGAGATCATGCCCAAGGGCTCCTGCTCAAGACATAAATGCAGAAAAGAAAAATCACCACATGATTGCAGAGCGTAATAGGAGAATGAAATTGAAAGAGCATTTCCAGAACCTTTACTCTCTTCTTCCAAGATATTGCAAGGTAAGATATACTATCACAGCATCGTTATAATCTTTTCTCTACCAATTTCTAACGATATGAAACTTTATGAAAGTTGTAATTAACTACAATAATCGGCTTACTCGTCCTCATATTAGTTTTAATTGCATACTATACTTCTGAAAATGCGTCATATGCTACAGTTATAAATTGTACTGCTACTTTTGAATTATCCCTTTGTTTTTAAAGGTAAACGTCTTGGAGGATTCCAATTTTTTATCATTTCAATATGAATATTTAACAATAATATCTGAATAGAAATTTCAATTCCAATAGAAATTTACCTCTCACCAACAATACTTAAAACTATAAAGCTTGCACTTGTGTAATAGGAAGTTCTATTAACTGTTGGATAATGACAACAATTGTTGGTTAATGGCAGTAAAAGAAGACAATAGAAATTTCTAATTTAGTCTTACCTTTAGAATAATAGTTTTTCCTTGTGAAAAAGTTTGTAGTTTTTTTTGAGGTTATTCCTATGTTAGATAGATGTTAATTCTAATTTAAAGATATTCTATATATCTCAGTTGCCATGAAGAAAATATTAAGAAGATATAGATTGTAGATTGTAAGAGTAAGGGTATGTTTCCATGCAGCTGCTTAGCTTATTTTGGTTAGCAGCAGCTGCTCAATATTTTTAGGAATTATTTGTGAAGCAGCTGGTCCCATGAATATTTATCTTTGCTGCTTATTCTTAAACAAAACATCTCAACTTTGTATTAATAGTATTAATACTAATTTGTGCACCTAAAATTTGAAAAAAAAAAATAGAAATAAAATCTTAAAAAAAAAGGGAAAGTAAATTATGGATCCACATGGCACTTTTGTTAATAAACAGTCGCTGCTTATTTTCAGCCCCCCTTTTATTGCATATCTTATAACATGGGGTAATTGTTAAGATGTTGTGAATTACAAATTCAGATTGTAAAAGTGATACCAGCACCTAATAGTGGTAGCTAGTTATGGAGTTTGTAATTGTTTTCTCCTAACAATCACAATATTGATACCTTATCTATGGACGTTTCCTTGATATTTTGTCAAGATTATACTAGGTAAATCAACTTCTTATATATTGTTTTATTATTCCATTATATTCTCATTATTATTTATTTGCAACTAATTTGTGCTGTAATATTTGATTTTCCGAATTTATGCTTCCACTTCCAAAACATTTTCCACAGAACTTTATCCTTGCTTGTGTTTCTGACCTTTTGTTGTCCTTTCTAACAGAAAAATAAGCATTCAATATTAGGGAATACCACAAGCTATTTGAGAGAACTAAAACTTAGGGTTTGTGAGCTGGAACAGCAAAGTGAAAGCGTCGAGGAATCAATTCCCAGGAGTTTCACAAATAGTGGAGGAGGAAGTGGTGGGTTCGAGTCCCACGACAAGCCTTTCAATTCAGAAAACCCATTACTCTATCGTAGCGACGATGTGATCTTGAAGCAATGCAAGGATTTCCCAGGCCAAGTTAAAATTATGATTAATGTGCAGGGAAAAACTGTTTCATGCCCAGCAAGTCTGTTGATGAAGGTGATAGAGATGTTGATTGCAGAGCAGTTGGAAATCATTTCACTTTCCCATATAAAGGGATTTTGATTTCAAGCAATTATTATCGTATTACAAAAGGTAGGTCTGTGTCTTCATCAGTAAGTTGTTTCTATTTCCAAATAAACAGTTTAGATGATTTACTGGCTACTGTTGAAGCAAAGGCATAGGCAAGAGTATAAATTGTTTGTATTTGACGATATTTTAAGAAGAGTAGTTTAATTATTATGGAACAGTTGTTTCACTTGTTGTTTTGAATATGAACAGGGAGAGAACTGGGATATTTCCCACTAGCAAACGTTTGGGAGATTAGTCAATCTTATATAGTTAACATCTAGCGTCTTTATACATCTCACGCTTTATAGACTTTTACTTTGAAAAAAAGTCATCTATGTAATATTAATTCTGACCTTTTCATACCTAACATCTATGGACTTATATAGTTTACATGTAGCCTCTTTATACATCTCACCTTTTCTAGGCTTTTATTTTGAAATAATGTTGGCTCTATAATATTAATTGGATAGTTGATATCCTGTTTGATTTCTAGAATCAGACCTATTATTGTTCTGTATGAACTCCTAGGAACTATAGTTGAATCCCTCTCTAGGTACCGCTGATGTGGTCTATTTACATTACATAACCCCAATTACACATTATACATAAATTCACTGCATGACAAATTCACCAAGGTCAATATCATCTACAATTTATTCTATAATATATTTGTGAAATTAATTATTTTTTAACATTATTAAATACTATATTTATATTAAGTTATAGAAAACAAATACTCATACTAAACAAATATTCAAACAATATTTTCTTTTGTTCATTTACATTAATAAGAATAAAATACATATTTTTGACGTTGTAGTAATTTTTTAAACTTAAAATAGATAAAAATTTAAAAAAATGTAATGTTATAATGAAATGGTAGCTTTTAAGTAGACCATTCTAGCTAATAATTATTTCAATTTTTTTAAAATTGTTTAAAATTGATTTCATTATACAAAAATGTTTCAAGTTAGTAGTTAAATCAATTGACATTTCAATCTTGAATATGAAAGCTATAATTGAAAATTAATATGAATATTAATCTTTGTTTTAAAATTTAGTAACAAAAGAGTTTGTTTTATTCTATGTAATATACTTAATTTTTATAATAATTTTAGTAAAAGAAAATCTTGATTGTTATTTTTTTTAAAATAACTTTTACACCAATCGTCTTGTATAATGTATTAATTTATATTTAAATAATTTTATATTTCCATCGATTCCAAGTTGTGATATCTAAATTAAATTATTTTAATTGAATACGAGATGTAATGAATTTGTTGTAATTTATATTGTTTTAGTAAATTAACTATATTAAAAACTAAATATAAAAAAATCTTATTTATTATATTTTTTTTATATAATTTTTTAGGTTATTTTATATAATCATATTAAAATTGTAATCAAATTTGACTAATATATTTTAGTGATTATAAAGGAAAAACATCTAAAATTATTAAACTAAATGAACAGATTATATTAAAAATTAAATAAATTCTTGTCATAAATAAGATTCCTAAGAAAGAAGAGTTAACTTTGCTAGGGTGTAGGGTTTTCTATCATCTATTGTTGTTGTTGTTGTTTTTGTTGTTTCCTATCTGGTTCAAGGATGGAAAATTCAAGTGGGGTCCCAATGTGCTTCCCACCCTTTGGGCACGATTTCAATATTTCCAAGAAGGAAAAGTCTATGGTTCCCCTAAATCTTCAGCCCATGTTTTCATGCTTTTTCTTTGAAGAGCAGGGCCTAATTTCATATGATGACAAGAATCTAGGAGGATAATATCATAGATTGGATGGGTAAATCTTTGGATTTATGAAAGACTTTGTGTATAGTGTGGGCCATTGAAATTGATGTTCTAGATGATCTTATGAATGTTGTCATTGTAGAGTTGAAGCTCTCCTCGATAGGTAAGTATCTTGCTTCCAGGCCTAATATTGATGAAATTAGAAGTTGGGTTGATTCAATGTAGAAACTAAAAGGTAGTGTTAAGACCAGTGCTATGGCTAATGGTGTCTTCCTTTTTAGTTTTATTAATCATGAGGATTAGTTCTTATGAGAGGCCCTTGAACCTATTGGGCCAACTTTAATTTTTATTTTATTTTTTGCAAGTGGAAGCTAGGGTATGATCCCTTTGTGGATTAGGCATCTATAGACACTACTTGGATCTATCTTCCTAGCTTACCTCTAGACTTTTGTAATGAAGGGATGTTTCGAGGTATAGCAAACACCTTTCAGCATATTTTGGTGATGGACCAAGTGAATTTGGCAAAATCTTGGTTGACTTTTGCCCACCTTTATATCTATGTGTCGGTTAACATGGTCCTCCCTACCTGTGCCACTTTGAAATCAAAGTTTGGATAATGGAATCAACCTATTGAATATAAAAATTTAGTTGTTTTCTAACAAAATTGTAGGAGAAATTACAATCTAGGTTCTAAATGTAGAAGACAAGCTCTTAGGGGCAATCAAGTTGTTAAAGGCATATGTATTTGTATACACCTAAAAATGGTCTAAATATAATTAATTAAAAAATAAATTATTTAATTAATCCCCCTTCCTAATTTAATTGAATTCACTAAGTAATTTGATTAAATTCCCCCTTTCATCTACTTATTAATAAATCTAAAGATTTATTTAATGGGTTCATTTCAACAATCCCCTTTGATTAATTAATTCAAATTAATTAATTCTTCCCCATCAAATTCATTTCTTCTAATCCTCCAATTAATAAAAACAAATCAATTTATGAGCTGTTGAAATTAATCAGCCTTTTCATATTATTTGAATTTCTAAATTCAAATTACCCACATGCCTCCTAACTCCTAACCACCTAACCTAACCCATTCCATCTACCCACATGTCCCCTTTCCTTGAAATCTTTTCCCTCTCATGAGAAAAGATTTGTGACACTTATCAATAAGGGTTCCCTTTCATCCAACCTCTTCTAGAATCTTCTTGACACATATCACCATAGAGATGGCACATGTTCCCTTTTATCCAATCTTTCTAGAAGCTTCTTGACACTTGTCACCATAGAGATGACATTGTCCCTATTCATCAAACCCCTTCTCCTACCAACCTCCAATTGTTCCAACCTCTTTGTCAACCTCCTCTAATTTGACCATTGATATCTTCAAACTTAATCTTGACCATTGATACTTGCCACCTCACCCCTGGCCTTGGAAATCCTATAAATAGACCTCAATTTGGAGCACAAAAGACCCCAATTGATTCATCTCATTCATCCCGATTCATCTCACCACATTTGCATTTCAGGTATTATTATTATAGGCATATGCAAGTTTAGTTTATCATTTGAGCATTGTTATCATAGATTAATTGCATCATCGCTATCTTAAATGCATCATTTATCATTTAAATTCTCCATCTAGGTGTAGTCAAGTCATTGGAATTTGCCTAACCAGATCTAAGAGAAAAATTCACACTCGCATTTTTTAGGAGGTGATAGATCGCTTAGCGATGGTTTTATCTTTCTTTGTTTTAAATTTGCTAACAATGCTTGTAATGATCTATTAAGTGTTTTGTGTTGCAGCTGTAGGTATACACTTCACAGGGACGACATTTGGGCACGTACCGTGGGGCCCAAAATTATTAGTTTTGGCCTCTCAAGATTCATCAAGCATTCATCTCTGTCGGGTCTGAATTAGAATGTTGTACGAGTCCCTTTCTGGCCTAGTACGACATTATTTGTGAGTTGGAACGATAAGAGATCCTAACTCATATGAGCCTTTGGTAAAATTTGAATGTCATACTATCTCTCATCCTGACTCGTGCGAGTTGGTAAAGTATTTCGTATGACACTCTGCTTTTGTGATTTTTAAATTGACTGCATTTTAAGGGTTTGATGCTTTAATTGATTACTACTAATGCTAACCTTGGTTTGTTTGTGAGATTTTTGGTAGCCTAACTAGTTTTTGCAGGGTGATTTGTCGAAGATTACGCTTGTTAAAGAATAATTTCTTAAAAACACATCATGAATACTAATGGATCTATTTTGTAGGTTGCCTAAAAAGAATTAAACTAAACTCTATGTCTTGTTTAATCTTTCTAGGCACACTTTATCATGTATTTTGTGTTTTTGATGATAGGTGAGTATGCTCTCACCTTTCTTAGGTGATCAGAAAGCTAGACTCATCATTTGCTTTCATTAGTGCATATCTTTAGTAGGCCTACCCTCCCGAGGAGCTAATAACTCTTCAAGCCATTATGATTGGTGAGAGGGGAATGAGCTAAGTGGGAATGGCTAACGCCAAGTAATCCAACCCACTATAAAATAAATGTGATTTGAAGAAAATCAAGTCAACAACAGTGTTTGGGAATAGCTCTCATCTGTACTTTCGGGTATATCAAACCTTGGTTTTCAAGGTTGGGAGACCTCTTAATTGAGTATTATACCCTAATGTGCTGAATGGATCCCTTGCTAGTTCTGGTTAAATTAGAAGCTACCCAATTCACCTCCGAAAGGGTGATAATATTTGTGCAAGAGAGACAGTAACTCTCCCAAGACGTTTGCCATACTATGCCCCCATTAGCATTTGGAGTCGGATAATACAACATTGAGAATCCATTGCATGAGGCTCAATGGTCATATTTTGTTTAGCTATTGGGTGTGTATCTAAGTTTGCAAGAAAAAAATTTCTCTCCTCAACCAATTTCCCTAGGGTTTACCATGCTTGGAGTCACTTATCACATCATGTGTTTGTTGTGTATTCATCCCTAAAAAAAATCAGACATCTAAAACTAGAAAACATAAGAAAAGCATCAAAATTCACTAATCAAAATTCAGCAAAACAAACATTTTTATTTCTACTCTGTTATCTATCGTATGAGTCAGGTTCTCTGTCGTACGAGTTAGGTGATTTGTCATATGAGGAATATGTTTTATCGTATGGTTCATAAAGTTTTGTCATACGAGTCTCTTCTTTTTCAAAGGAAATTTTTGATTTGTCATCTGGTCTTGTATCTTTTGTCATTTGGGGCTGTGTATTTATGTCATACGAGTCTCTGTATTTGTCAATCCAAAACTCTTCTTGTATGCCTTTTTCGGGTCTATCATTTTGTTTGATCAATTTGCAGTAACAATAAACATCTGTTATATGTCACTTCATGCTTCAATTGTCTTCTTCGTTTGCTTGGTCAAGTTATCAGCTATCAAAATCAAACTTTAGAACATAAGTTACAACTTAAGAGTTTCAAGTGCTCACCCTCAAAAAATTTAAGATATAACATCTCAAAGTGCATTATCACCCTTTTTGGTAAACTGATCACTGAAACATAGTTTCTCATCAGGATTTATCATCCTTTATCATGAAACTGAAACATTTGGTCAAGATAATCTTGTCCCATATCATAGGATATATCTTTCCTACTGGACTTGATTTTTATCAAATCATCATCATTGCACTCTTAAACCAAAGATCAAAAAACTTGCAAACCTTTAAACACTTGGACCATCTTTTCATGTCATATCGTGCTATCACATTTACATTGACAATTGATCACTTACCAAAACAACTTTTGCACAATTGTACCACTGAAATGAAAACATAAACATTTAAAATAGCTGAAAATCATATCAACATGACATACCAAAGTAAAATACAAGTAACAAGACCACATATTAGAGAGATCAAACAAGTCCAAAATAAAAATCCAACTATGTTAAAACCTCACAAGGATTCAAACACATCTCCAAAGAAAGGTGGCTCTTTTATGCAACTCTTAAAGAGATCCCTAAAGGATTTGGCTGAGAAAGATCAAAATCGTGCACCTATGTCTAGTGATGGCTTCTCCCTCCATAAGAAAATTGGCTCTCCAAAGGCATCTATTCCTACACATCTTGAAAGCTTGCAATAATCTTCCATAGCATCATCACCAAAGAATACATCCAAAGATGAAGTTCCCCAAGGGATATCCATAATTGCCATCAAACCTATTTCAGAGAATCCTATTCAAAGCTCATCTCCTTCATATCCAAGCATTAATTCATCACAGCATCCCCATAACACTCTCTTGCAAATTAAATTCCTCATTCATAGAACACTCGTTAAATGTTTTCAAATAGACAGGGGAGTTGGCTTAAACATTTTCTCTTTGAGCCTTGTCTATGATCTAGGATATTCAGAAGATGTAATTGATCCTAAGAAAAAGACAAAAATCAAAGCCTATGGTGAAGAAGAGCATTCCTCTAAAGGAATTGTGGTATTACCCCTCAGAGTAGGACCTTTGCAGAAAGACATAGCATGCCAAGTTCTAGACATGGACCTACCATACAACATACTCTTGGAGAGACCATGGATACAAGACATACAAGCTATTACATCAACATGTTATTAATTCTAATAATTTCCCTACAATGGAAAGGAAATCACAATATTAGCTCACTCAAATCCATTGCAGTGTTGTAATAATCTGAAATCAGCTCAAGAGGTCATTGTTTCACATAACAAAGAGGCATTATATTCAAACACACAATCCAAAGAATAATCATTTGCATCAATTTTGTCAAACATAGAAAAACAAATGCAGCTAAGATATCGAGGGACTGGAGAATACTTTCTATCATGGACAACCAAACAAGAGCAACTTGAAAGGGAAAGAGAAGAAACATATATAGATGTTGAGGTAGTTCATGTATATGCAGGACAAAAGTTAGGAACTAGCCTACTTGAATCGGAATCACATTCGGTTGACATGGACTTAACTAAGGATGATAAGGAGTTTCTTATGCGAGATCATTCTGATGAGATTATTGTTCTAGAAATGGAAATACATACTGAAAGCTTTGATATCTCTTTCATGAACCCAAATATCTTTGACATAATTCAACATGAGGACCCTTTATCCTTAATCCCTCCTGAACCTATGTACTGGGAAAATGAAGGACATACTACCATTGATACCCTACCGAATGAGCAAGCTATATCCTTATATCTTAATGAAATCAAACCCGCAACAACTTTCACCAGGGATTCTGCTATCATATCTTTCAGTCAAGTGGGTGGTAAATCTCCTAGTCACAAAACTGAAAATCAAGAAAAAAATATCAGGTATAATGTTGAACACCATTTATTGGCAATAATAGACCGGGAAAAAGTAAAAATAAATGATGCATCTAGCGGTGAAAACCTCCTCGAGGCATCGGAAGATGGGAGATTTGACACCTTACCTAAATTTTATCAAGAAAGGTCATCTATCCTAATAGAACCAGCAGAGGCAGTTATCATTGGCACAACTGATCTACATCCAGCAATCTCTTTATCAAAACCAGCAAGATAGAAATATTGGAAACTCTTCAAAAGATGGAAAATCAATTTTACCTGTTCACATAGAGACATTTCAGGGTTTGATCCATATCTTACAATACATCACCCAAATATCAGTCTAGGAGAAAGCATCAATAATAGAACACAGCATGGATCGGGAGAAGGTATTCTATTCATCACACCACAAGGTCATACAATCCCAAAAGTATATAAATTAAGCTTTCCATGCACTAACAATATAGCAAAATATGAAGCTTTGGTTACAGGTATCAAAATAGCTATAGAATGGAACATTACACAACTTCAAGTCTTTGGAGACTCTCAGCTCATCATTAATCAAATTAATGATGACTATCAAACAAAGGACAAAAAAATAATGTCTTATAAAAAAATGGTTGATGATATGAAATACTTTGTAGAAATAACTTTTCAGCAGATTCTAAGGTATGACAATAAAGCAGCAGATGCCATGGCTACACTTGCTTCTCTCCTTCAGACATAGGAAAATCAATAGCGTTATGAATTTCTGGTAGAAGAGTTGTTTTACCCTGCTCATAATTATCCTCATTCCCAAACTATCTGTCACCTTGTGGGGCATGATTCCTCCCGCTATTGCCAAACTTACACATACCTAAAATATAACATCTTACCTCTTGACTTATCAAAAAATCAAAAGAGAAACTTTATTCTCCAATCCTCCCATTTTACTCTCATCGTGGATACCTTGTTTAAACAAGGTCTAGAAGGTACTATATTAAGATGTCTCAAACAAGAACAATCTGAGAAGGCCTTATGTGAAGTCCATAATGACATTTGTGGCACTCATTCAAGTGGTCTTACCTTTTCAAAAAAACTCATATCCTTGGGCTATTATTGGCCGAATATAGAACAAGATTCTTTTTAGGTAGTTAGAACATGCAAACAATGTCAGATCCATGGAAATTTGATTCATGCACCAGCACAAAAACTTCATGCTTTGGTAGCATCTTGGCCATTTTTCCAATGGGATCTTGATCTCGTAGGAAAGATAAATCCTTCTTTATCTAATGGTCACAAATTCATCCTTGTAGCTATAGAATATTTCACAAAATGGATTGAGGTAGTACCTCTCATAAATATCACAGGAAAACAAATTGTTGCATTTATCTTGAATTACATCATCTGTCGCTATGGAATACCAATGACCATTATCACTGATAATGGGTGACCATTCAAGAATCAAGATGTACAATAGCTATGCGAGAAATTCAAGATCCAACATAGATTTTCCACACCCTACTATCCACAAGGGAATGGGCAAGAAGAAGCATCAAACAAAACTATTCTGAAAATCCTCAAAAAGACAGTGAATGATGCTGGAAAAGACTGGCACATTCAATTAAACCCTGCTCTATGGGCCTACCGTACCATTATTCGCATGCCAATAAGTGCCACACCTTTCTCTCTTGTTTATGAAGTATAGATACCTTCTCTATGAGTATCATTAAAAGGTCTCATCCCAAATGAAGAACAACGAGTATCTAGACTACAAGAGTTAGAACTGATCCATGAACGAAGACAAAATGCCTTTGATCATTTAAAGATATATCAGCAAAGAATGTGTCGGAGCTATAATCATAGGGTCAAACCACAAATTTTTCAGGTAGGGGAACTAGTAGTAAAGGAAAATCCATGAAACCAGTCAGATCGAGAAAAGAAAGGAAAATTTGAACCAAACTGGTTAGGTCCATTTGTGGTCACATCAGTATTTGGGTCAGGAGCATATCAGCTATCAACACAAGATGGGATCAGCTCGAGGAACCCATCAATAGCATGCATCTAAAGAATTTTTATGTCTGAAAAGGTATAAAATCCAAAAACAGTGAAAAAGCAGAAAATCCAAAAATAGTGAAAAAGCATAAAATACAAAAATAGTGAAAAAAAATAAAAAAAATAAAAAAAAGTCAAATATGAGAAAAAGTACAATTAAAAAAGATGGTGAAAACTTGGTAAACAAGCACTATTTGTCAGCTAGCTCTTCCATCTATTAGTTCATGCATCTTTCTACTTGCATTCATTTTCCATCAGCATTGTTCATATGCATCATGAAGCCTTGTACATACGCAGGCATCCCAGCTAAATCTCTCGCCATGGTTTGGATCATTGGGTATATCATAACGAATTTGTTTCTAGGCTTGGGGCAAAATTCTACACTTAGCTGAGGGCAAAACTCTTGATCAATTCTGAGCTTAATCAAACAGGTAGAACAAATGGTTAGACAACTCTTATCAAGTGAAAACTGTGACATATCCAACATTGAACACGAGATCAAATTATCAACCATCAAATTATCACAAAATTAGTCTAAGAACATCATACACTTTTCAAAGGATGATATCTTTTGGATAATGATTTTAACATGATTGTTCAACTTTTCTATAATTGATTTTTGCTATCATGATTTCTGAGTGAGTCCAGGATGTCTTTGACTAGAGGAACATGGAAGGAACATGATATTTTTCTTGTTTGTTGTCTGTAAATTAATCATTAGTAGGTGAAAATTGGTCTCAGGACATGATCATCAGAGTATCATCAAAGATATTTCTGATTTGCATATACTAACGGTTAAAATTGCTTGTTTTATGCAAACAACACTTAGGTCATCTTGGTTTAATCATACCTCAATGCTTGTGCTAACTTGCCATATCAAAATCTAGGAAAGAAGTACTCAGGTAATCATGGTTTAATTATACCATCGATGTTTGCACTCACTTCTCACATTTTGAAAGCTCTATGATGACAAAACACAATAATCTAGTGACTGGTCCAGTCATAGCTTTGCATTTTATTAACATTCGCATTAGCATTTATCTTGCATTTCATTCTTGCATGGGATCACAAGAGCTCATCTTATCCAAGATCAAATTTATCGCAGGAAGCATCAATGTATTATCATAGGTGTATACACAATTAGAATGATGACTCATCTCTCTCCAAATGTCGTCGACCCAACACAAATCTTATGCTACCCCCTCAAACGTACCAACATCAACAAATCGAAATCATCCCGCAACCTGATATCAACAAATTGTCAGTTCTTTATCTAATCAACCTTATCAACTCAATCAATCAATCAAATCTGATCTATTCTATCATGTCTTATAAATCATGTATCTTTCCTAAAACCAGACATTTTGATCATGTCTTAGATAGGATATATCATTCTTGAAACCAGATGCTTTGATCATCTTTGTCTTATACAGGAGGTGTCATTCCTGAAACTAGACTAAGTCTAGATCTTATCAATCTTAACATTGAGAACCACACCATCATGATCAAAGAACTCGCAATTTCATCAATCAATATTGTAGAATCAAATCATTTCTATTAGGATATCAATTTCATAAAGATCTGAACACTCCAAAGATCAGTTATCTCAATTGATCTCCCAAGGGGGCATCATCCTACCATAATTTATCAATCAAGAGCTAGGGCATCCTATCGAGCCAATATCATCATCAAAATGAGATTATTCTTTGAATCAATGCGTCATCACACCTCACTTCAAAGAGGGGAAAATTGTATAAACCTAAAAATGGTCTGAAGATAATTAATTAAATAAGCAATTATTTAATTAATCCCCCTTCCTAATTTAATTGAATTCACTAAGTAATTTGATTAAATTCCCCATTTTATCTACTTATTAATAAATCTAAGGAATTATTTAATGGGTTCATTTCAATAATCCCCTTTGATTAATTAATTCAAATTAATTAATTCTTCCCCATCAAATTCATTTCTTTTAATCATCTAGTTAATTAAAACAAATCAATCTATGAGTTGTTGAAATTAATTACCCTTTTCCTATTATTTGAATTTCTAAATTCAAATTACCCACATGCCTCCTAACTTCTAACCACCTAACCTAAGCCCTTCTAAACCTAACCCATTCCATCTAACCACATGTCCCCTTTCCTTGAACACTTTGCCGTCTCATGAGCAAAGCTTTGTGATACTTGTCATTAAGTGTTCCCTTTCATCCAACCTCTTTTAGAAACTTCTTGACACTTGTTACCATAGAGATGGCACATGTTCCCTTTTATCCAATCTTTCTAGAAGCTTCTTGACACTTGTCACCATGGAGATGACATTGTCCCCTTTCATCCAGCCCCTTATCCTACCAATGTCTGATTGTTCCCTTTAATCCAACCTCTTTGTCATCATCCTCCAATTTCACCATTGATATCTTCAGACTTAATCTTGACCATTGATTCTTGCCACCTCACCCCTGGCCTTGAAAATCCTATAAATAGACCTCAATTTGGAGCACAAAAGACCCCGATTGATTCATCTCATTCATCTTGATTCTTCTCATCACATTTGCATTTTAGGCATTATTATTATAGGTATATGCAAGTTTAGTTTATCATTTGAGCATTGTTATCATAGCTTAATTGCATCATTGCTAGCTTAAATGCATCATTTATCATTTAAATCCTCCATCTAGGTGTTGTCAAGTCATTGGAATTTTCCTAACCAGATCTGAGAGAAAAATTCACACTTGCATTTATTAGGAGGCAATAGATCACTTAGCCATGGTTTTATCTTTCTTTGTTTTAAATTTGCTAACCATTCTTGT
This sequence comes from Cryptomeria japonica, assembly GCF_030272615.1. NCBI lineage: Eukaryota > Viridiplantae > Streptophyta > Pinopsida > Cupressales > Cupressaceae > Cryptomeria > Cryptomeria japonica. Next base: position 731,648,857 of record NC_081408.1, on the reverse strand, counting down.
AATGATCTATTTAGTGTTTTGTGTTGCAGCTGGAGGTATACACTTCATAGGCACGACAATATTAAACTTTAAAGTGATCTATATTGGAAGCACATTTGTCTTTGCACCAAAAGATCAACCTTTTAATGCCTCATACATCCACATGACATAGATAATTTGTGGGAGGCGGTTAAGCCATGTCGCAAACTTGTCACTTGTGCTACACAACACAAGGAGACCAAGGATTCACATATTGCAAGAATGCCCCCCAATGCAAGTGGGGGGTTTGAATCCATGATGAAGCCCTAATACCACTTGTTGGAAACACAGATTTTGTTGCACCAAAAGATCAACCTATTAAATCATGATACAACTACGTGACACATAGAATCCACAGGAGGAGGTTGAGCCACATGCCGCAAAACCATCGCTTACACCGTGCAACAGAAGGAGATGAAGGGTGCACACCTTGAAATAATATAGGCTAGGTGAATATGGAGGTTCATCATAAGAAATGTACAAAGGGAATATCTAATAAGACATATTTTCTAGTGATTGAAAAAGATATTGATATTCATTAGGAGGAAGCTAACCCCTTTGCAGTGTCTACGATCAAAGAAAATATGTTACATTAGAATGAAAATAAGGAAGATTTGCAAGATCTCCGCAATAACTATTATGAGATATATATTAGACCTCTTAAGTAACCTCAATGAGGATGCCCTAGTTCATGTTCAAATGGGCTATGAAGAGGGACAAGCTCAAAAAGTGAAGTTGGATGGTACATTGGATCAAATTGAGGGTGTTTGTAATCTAGAACCAAAAGGTAATAACGCTAAAGAGACTCAACTTGTTTTATATATAAGAGGTTATTTTTTCTATAATGGTATTGATAGTAAGTTAGATTCAAAAACTAATAAGGATAATGTGACCTTAAATGTCCTTGTCATTGCTCGTTCCATGGTTTAGAATAAAAAATATTTGGCAAAAAATATGCATGAATAAAGAGTCTAAGTTGGAAAAGAGGCCTTCAAAGCCTGATCTTGGGACCAAAGATCTTAAGGAGAATCTTGCACTACTTATCTTTTATTTTAACCCTCTTGAATCTTTAAAAAATCTATTTTTAGGAGGAAGACTTAGAAAAGGACTGAACCCAAGTGACAAGGAAATTAACAAAGTAAAAATATTAAAGTGGTGTGAATTTGTTTACCCTCTTTTGTGAGTTGAAATGTTGAAATTAGGTTAAAGTTTTGAAAGTAAAGGTAAAATTGCAAAAATAATGAGCTCTATAATCCTCAAATTGAGGAATGTACCTGGATCTGAGTAGTATATGCAGATTGGGACCTGATCCACCAAAAAGCTCCAAAAATGTCAGGACTAGAGCGCTCGATACTCTAGTCCTCCTAAATTTTTGCGTGTCAAAGATGGTTCATTCATCTGTACAAATAATTCTTATTCTAAAGATCACAACTCCATACCTATTTTTTGCACATAGAAAGAAAGGGAAATAGGTTGGGTATATGAGATTTCCTAAGTCAAACCCTGGTTAAGAAATTAACCTTGATTGAAATATTGCAAATGTTAAAATAAATAATGGAAAGGTATACCTTAAATCTAAAATAACTAATAATGATTCTTTTCCTCTTGCATATAATCATATATGTTGTATGAAATGGCATGAACATGACAAAACCCTAATCAGAAACACATGCTTCTAAATGAATGATGTAATGATGCTCCACAATTGAAGACCTTTAGAAATGCTTAATTATGAATGCTTCAATTCTTGAATGCTTGATGATTATATTTTTGACCTCTATTATGATGTCCATATATGAAAATGAGAGGAGAAAGACTTCTTATATACTTGGTCATCAAAAAATATATTATTTTTTTCACATAGGATGACACAAGGATAGATTTCCTACTCATTCTTGAAGATGCAAGAGGGAGCCATGATAGGGCCCATTTAAGGAGAACCAAAGTGTGGTGCCCTGGTCCCAATGAGGACTAGAGTGCCACACCCTAGTCCTATCCTATTTTGGAGCCAAACAAAGGGGCCATGTAGTGCATGAGATGAAAATGAATCCATATTTGCATGATGAAGGCATAATTAGGATTTAATTAAGCATTGGGAGACACACACTAAGGTGAGGGCCCATAATATGGACTAAATTGTAAGAGAGTACAATTTAAGATGCTAGAATACTAAGCTAGGTCTCTCACAACAAAATTCTCTATAAAGAACAACTCGGAAGCAGTGTCGTAAGAGGTTGTTGCTCAACTTCCTTGATTACTAATCAAATTCAAAAAAAATTTCTTGCAAGTTTCCTTAACATTATAAGTCCATTTAGCTTATTCATCCTCTAAACATAAAACTAAATGTCAAGCAATGCATCAATGAAAATGTTTTGGGTTGCTTGAAATGAGACTAAGACTAAGAAACGTTCCCTCACAATATCATCCAAAAAAGTAGATTTGTTCAAGAATTTTTAAAACTGTGTCATGATAATGGAGCATCATTTCCCTTGTGAAAGCTTGTTCATTGTGATCTCCCAATCAACATAAGATTCCCTATGCAATGAGAGAATGATACGTAAAAATAATAAAAAATGTAAAGATTGAAATGTGAGTGTCAATGCAATGTAATTTTATAATGAAATCGTAGCTTTTATGTAGACCATTCTAGCTAATAATTATATGAATTTTTTCAAAATTATTTATAAATTGATTTCATTATACAAAAATTTTTGAAGTTAGTAGTTAAATTAATTGACATTTCAATCTTGAATATGAAAGGTTCAATTGAAAATTGATATGAATATTAATTTATTTATTTTTAAATTTGAGTAACAAAAGAGATACTTTATTCTATGTAATATACTAATTTCTATAATAATTTTAGCAAAAGAAAATCTTGATTGTTATTAAAAAAAAACTTTTACACAAATTGTCTTGTATAATGTATTAATTTATATTTAAATAATTTATATTTTCATCTATTTCAAATTTTGATATTTAAACTAAATTATTTTAATTGAATACAAGATGTTATGATTTTTTTGTGATTTATATTGTTTTAGTAAATTAACTATATTGACAAATAATATAAATAAATATTATTTATTATATTTTTTTATATATATTTTTAAATTATTTAATATAATCATATTAAAATTGTACTCAAAGTTGACCCCTATATTTTAGTGATTATAAAGGAAAAACATCTAAAATTATTAAACTAAATGAATAGATTATATAAAAAATTAAATAGATTCTTGTCATAAATAAGATTTCTAAGGATGAAGAGTTGTCTCTACTAGGTTTTAGGGTTTTCTATCATCTATTGTTGTTCTTGCAGTCTTTTCTCATCAGGTTCAAGGATGGGTAAGTCGGGTGGGGTCCCAATGTGCTTTCCACCCTTTGGGCATGATTTGAATATTTCCAAGAAGAAAAATTCTATGGTTCTCCTAAATATCCAGCCTATGATTTTGGTTCTTTCTTTTAAGAGGAGGGACCAATTTCATATGATGACAACTTTCTATGAGGCAAATCTCATTGATTGGATAAGGGTAATATTTTTGGATTTTTCAAAGACTTTGTGTATATTGTGGGCCATTGATATCGATGTTCTAGATGATCTTATGAATGTTGTCATTGTAGAATTGAATCTCTCCTCGATAGGTAAGTTGCTCGCTTCTAGGCCTAATATTGATCAAATTAGAAGTTGGGTTGATTCTACGTGGAAACTGAAAGGTAGTGTTAAGACTAGTGCTATGGCTAATGGTCTCTTCCTCTTTAGTGTTTTTAATAATGAGTATTAGATCTTATCAGGGGTCCTTGGACCTATTGGGCCAACTTTTATTTTTATTTTTATTTTTTTTGGAAGTAGATGTCAGGGTATGATCCCTATGTGGATTTCGTATCTATAGCCCCTACTTGGATCCATCTTCTTGGATTACCTCTAGAATTTTATATTGAAGTGATTTTTTAGGGTATACAAAACACCTTTGATCATATTTTGGTGATGGACAAAGTGAAGTTGGAAAAAAAAAAAAGAATTTTGCCCAACTTTATGTCAATGTGTTAGTTAACATGGTCCTCCCTACCAATGTCACTTTGAAATCAAAGTTTGGATCATGTAATCAACCTATTTAATATGAGAATGTTGTTGTGTTCTAATAAAATTCTAGGTTACATCACCATCTAAGTTATAAATATAGAAGACAACCTCTTAGGGGGAATTGACCTATTAAGGGAATATGTATCAAACTTTAGAGTGATCTAGGTTAGGTGAATATGGGGGTTTACCATAAGAAATATAAAGAGACAATATCTAATAAGACATATTTTTTAGTGAATGAAAAATCTATTGAGATTCATTAGGAGATAGCTAACCCCTTAGTGGGGTCTATGAACAAAGAAAAGGTGTTACATGATAGTGAAAATAAGAAAGATTTTCAAGTTATCCTGAATAACCACTCTGAGATCTCTACTAATCCTCTTAAACTCAATGATGCCCAGGTTTAGGTTCAAATGGGATATGAAAGAAAGAAGCTCAAAACATGAAATTGGATGGTACCATGGATTAGATTGAGGGTGTATGTAATTGGTGCAAAGTAGGGGTGGAGTACTCTCAATAAATTTACTTTGATAAAATCTTCAACAATGATACTTTTCTAATCTAGATGAATCACTCCTCATATCTTTTAGAAAAGGCCTCAAAACCTTCTCAAACTACTTTTGCAAATTATCCTTAATAAAATGACAATATTTCAAGTGCAAACACCCATTGACTCAAACACTATTGTAAATTTGATTTTGTCTTACTTGCAAATAGGCCTATTTCCTTGTAGCCCTCTTTGAGAGTTTTTCTTGGCATAAATTTTTGTATGAACCACTTCAAGAAAAAAGGAAAACACATTTGGATACCCATTTGGCCACATGTATGCATATCCCAATGGTGCCTAGGAGTTTTTAGGGACAGGTCCTCCAAATTTTGACTGTTATGTTGCAACAGTGCATAATTAGGTCTCTTTTACAAATAAAGTGTATGGAATTGTTACTCCCAACCTCAAACCTTCACTCCAAGGTTACAAACATGTCATGTGGGGTAATTTTTTATACAATTTCCAACACCAAATTGCATCACCAATTCTCCCAATCCCAAAATGCTACTCCTACCTATCTCTTCTATACTAATACATAGAGATATTAGGCCTAGACCTACACAAATTAGGCCCTAACTCTAACCCCTACAACCATTAACACCACTAACACCATTAAAATCCTATCTAATTCCATTCCACTAATTTCCAGGGCCTATATCAGTGGAATGGGGTTATTTGTATGATTATTCACAAAACCCTCAAACCTAGGGTTTTACAACTCAGGAATGGTAAACTTGCTCTTAAAATCCTCAAACTTGATGAAAATGAATCAAAGCACCACCAAATTTCTCTTAATTCATGCATTTATCAATTCAAATTCATTTCATGCCAATTATTGCCTGTATAAAACCATAAAACCATCTGTAGTAGCAAATTAATGATAAAAATGCAGAAAATGAAGTCTTCTTTATTGCTTGTGCATCAAAACCTTACACCAACCTTGTGTCAACCCAATAAAGTGATAATTATATTATTTGTATCAATTTCTAATGATTCATAACTAACTTTTGATTATATGACCATTGAACTTCCCAAAAACATAAGATATGCCTATGCCAACCTATAACAAACATTGATACAACTATGTGTATCACCTAAGATCTAACCCCACAATGAAAAATATGACATAAGAAAATCCAAAATGGTCTAAAAGACCTTATTATATGATCATATTGAAATGAATAAACATATGTGCCAAAAATGGCTTCTTGAATCATGATTGCTCTAGGTGTTCCTACACCATATTGTCGGGGTGAAAAGGAATCTCAAGTCCCCCTTGAGATCAAGTATTGGACTATGTTCCCATGCTTCAGTATATCCTCCTCTATCATTCATGTGACATCCTCCTTAGGAAGGCCTTACCACTTGACTAGGTACTCATGATAGACCTTGTGCCTTATTCTCCTAGCCTCCTTGGTGTCCAAAATGCTTCATATGCTTTTGAAGTATGTTTCAATAAGTTGGTATTGACTTGATGATCGAATGCTATCTTATGTTTTAGTAAGCCTACTTTGTAGGTCCAGTAAGGGTTTCGCCGATAGAGATTTATTGAAGATCTTTGATGAATTGCATAAGTTGTGTTGGTGCAACTTCTAGAAGGGATTCAAGATGCTGATGGTGATTGTGTTTGTGCCTCGACTAATTAGTGTCATTTCTTTGGTGTGTGTGGATTTATTTTAAGTCCGGTGCTATCTAGGTTATGTACTAGTTTTCATGTAATGTGTTGGTGGATCCTCCGATGCACTTTTGGGATGTTTTATTAATTGGATGATGTTTTTTTGTCCTTAGGCCAACATGCTTTATGATTTTATTTCAGGATTATGTAATTGATCTATTATATTATCATTTGGGTGCCCTACCTAATTGGTTAGGTCCTGATTTGATATAAATATATGTAAGATCTCATTGTAGATCATGGATGTATGACTGGGAAAGGACCAAAAAATGTAATAATTATTTATGCAGAGGATTTGGTTGATCATAAGTTATCAAGTTGGGTTTATGTAAGAGGTTTTAGATCTACGGTATTGAGCTTAATTGGAACTGTAATTCTTCTCTCTGGATTGTTGTCCAAATATTTTGAGGTGGTTGACATCTCTATAGCCATTGAGACTCCATTGTGATGAGAAATACAATCTAGGTAGTCTACCTCCCTGCATGTGTAGGCCCCTATTGTAATCATATACTTGTTGCAGAAGTATCATATGAATGTGGGTAGGGTTTCCCACCATGGTTTTTGCCTTTACCAGAATTTCCACCTACAAATCATGGTGTTATGTGTTATGGTTGCATGGTATGATTTCTTTGTTAGCATTATAAAAGACAAGGGGAGATTGTTGGCATTTCAATAAGGATATTGAGAAGGTTGTTGATGATTATGGATATAACTGATTAAGGATGTTTACTATCTTAATATCATTATTTTGTCATTGATGTTAGGAAATTGATTTTCTAATTTAGTATGATGTTGCCATATCTTAAGAAGTATGATTTGATGAGTATAAAGATGTCGGTAAAAGACATAGAAAGAATGTGATGAATAAGGGGAGGAATAAGTTATTCAATGGGCAACTATTACCGAGTTAGACAATGATGAGATCATGATATTTAGATTGTTTTGATATCATACATATGCTATTGATTGTAAGGTTAATACTATACTATGCTATTGAGCAAAGAACCTAGTCGGTAAACCCTAAGGTTATCACTATCATTAATGAAGGCAGTATGTCTACCAAGTGAAGTTTAGTATTTATCGAGTTGCAACCGAGTAATAATAGAATGCATTGAATGAATAAAAGCATTATTTAATGAAGGAAGCTGATGAGCTGGTTATGATTAAATGATTGGTATGTCGTGCATGAAGTTTGTTAAGAATCTATGGGAAAGGAAAATCAACAGGAAGATCTACAGCTCAAATTGAACTGCAATACCCTAGCACAAGTTCCAAGAAATGTATGCAAGTTCCAACGTGGGGTAAAACATTTTCAGATCGAAGGATACATTGAACCTGGTCAAGTTTGAAGATATGATGGCTATGATTGATCATGGGATATGTGATCAAGGAGATTAAGTGGTTGGAAAATTGTTTATAAATAAGGAACTATTGATAAACAATGTATGCAGGTAAGTGTATACACAGGGATGCTACATAGTGATTACCGAGCACAAAAGCTTGAAGACTTGTTTGAATAACAGAGTATAGAGCCCAGAAAATGGACAAGATAAGTCCTATTGTATTGAGCAAATAAGAATTTGCTTTAGCATTTTAGATGTTAAGTTGCAGATAGATTTTTATTACTGTTATTTTGTAAAGTGACAGAAAATCTCTTAACCGAGTGGACTGAACAGTCTTATTTGTAAAATCCTCTAGCAAGGTGACATTTTGATTGAGTGTTTGAAATCGTTTAACAAGGCCACTTCTAACAAGGTGAACATCCTAATAGATCTGAGGGAAATCCCTTAACCGGGTTACATCTAGCAATGTGTTTGTAATCTTTAACAGGATTTGCTTTTAACTGAGCATACTCTAGAAAAGTATATTTCTTAGTGGGTCCAAAATGCCACAATGGTTTTTCCCTATTTGGGTTTCCACGTTAAATCTGGTGTTATGAGTGTTATGATGTTTATATGCTTATGAGTTTGCATGTTTAACAGTTTTGGCTATATTGCTGAAGTATATGTTACCGAGGTTGAATCTGTTGTTTTTATGGAAGATTAAGTTTGTATGATTCACCCCCCCATCTCATCTTATTAGCTTGGCATCTATACTTAACATTAAGTATCAGAACTATCAATTGGTATCGGAGCTTTGGGCTCCATAGTAAAAGTTTAAAGGTACTTGAGGCAAAGATCCAAAGATGTATAAGAGGGATGCATCAAAGCTGAACAAGTCAAGCTTCTCTACATGGTAGAAAAGGATGAAGCTGCACCTATCAAAAGTTGGAGAATATGTTGTATATTATTTGGAGAATGATTTCATTACACCTAGCACCTATCCATTGACAATGGAAGAGATAAAGGCAAAGCAAGAACATATTCAAGCAATGATTGAAATAACATCTCCATTGACCGACTCAGAGTTTAATGATCTAGAAGGCTACAATGATGCAAAGGCAATGTGGGACAAGCTCATATCTATGTATGGTGGAGATGAACATGTTCAAAAAGAAAAAGTGGACAATCTAAAAGGACAACTTGAATCTATGAGGATGAATGAAGGTGAGAACATAACCCGGTACAGTACAAGACTAAAGGAGATTGTCAATCAAATCAAAGGATCAGGTCGAACTATTGAAGAAAAGGATATAACAAGTAAGTTGTTGAGAACCCTTCTACCAGCTTATGTAATCTGAGTCTCTATAATTAATGAATTAAGGTTTGTACTATTGGTAAGCTACATGCATTTGAGTTAAGTAATTTTGATAACAGTGGGTCATCGGTAAATAAAGTTGAATCTGCATTTAGTTCTTTTCATATTGGTGAATCTGATGATTACAATGATAGAATGAGTAAGTACACTAAAGGGGATCACAGTGGAGCAAGTGAAAGATTTTGCAAGAACATGGAAGAAGTACACAAACTGTATGAGGAAATCAGAAAACAAGAAGAGTTTGAAGCACTATTAGCCAAAAGGTTACCGAGAGGCAAAGGTAAGTATAAAGGAAAACTACCTTTGAAATGTTTCAATTGTGATAAGATAGGACATATGGCTTCTAACTATCCTAACAAAGATTCTACTGAAAAGAGAGATTACCGAGATGATAGACAAAAAGATAATCATTACAGAGGACATTGAGACTTCAGAAGAAGAGATAGAAAGTCATGCTTAATAGCCAATGAGGAATCCAATGATGAAACTGATATAGAGGAAGTAGTTTATGTGGCTATCAAAGATGGATCAGATGAAGAAAGGTATGAAGAAAAAGCCCTAATATCTCACATTAATACTAATGATTCTTGGATCATAGATAGTGGATGCTCACATCACATGACAGGTGATAAACACAAGTTTGTTACATTAGAAGATTATGATGGAGGCTATGTAAGATTTGGTAATGATGCACCATGTCCAGTAAAAGGTAAAGGATCTATAACACTTCTTGACAATGCAAGATGCAATGATGTTTATTGGGTTGAAGGTTTGAAATACAATTTGTTGAGTGTAGCACAACTAAACAATATAGGTTACTGAATAGAATTTTAGAAAGGAAATGTCAAAGTTCATGACAAGCATGGAAAGTTAGCTGCTACCAGGACACAAACAAAAGGTAACACATTTCACCTTGACTCAACTCGAAATAAGTGTTTGTATGCAAAGATAGATGATACCTGGTTATGGCATAAAAGGTTTTGTCATGTAAATTTTGATAATTTGATCAAAATAAGCAAGAAGCACCGAGTAAGAGGTCTACCAAGTCTTGAAAAACCTGAGAATGCTATGTGCCGAGGATGCTAGATGGGTAAAGTGACAAGATCAAGCTTTACAAGTAAGTCCTACACTTCTAAGGGAATTTTAGATCTTGTGCACACTGATCTTTGTGGTCCTATGAAAGTTCAAAGTTACTATAGTGATAAATATTTCATATTATTTATGGATGATTACTCAAGGATGATGTCAGTTAAGTTTTTAAAAGAAAAATCAGAAGCTTTTCAAATGTTTAAATGGTACAAGCCAAGAGTTGAAAATGAAATAGGAAGACAACTGAAATGTCTTAGATCAGACAGAGGAGGAGAGTTCACATCTGATGAGTTCAACTTATTCTGCAATGATCATGGTATAAAAAGACAAGTCTCTGCACTGAGAACTCCACAAAAAAATGGAATTGCTAAGAAAAGAAACAGATCTATTCTGGATTGTGCCAGAACCTTGATGATTGAAAAGAAAGTGCCATAAATATTTTGGAGAGAAGCAATAAGCACAACAGTTTACACCCTAAACTGAGTACAACCGAAGAAAGGAACTTTGAAGACACCATATGAGATCTAGTATGACAAGAAACCTAATGTAAGTTACTTCAAAATATTTGGAAGTAGATGCTATGTTCACAAAGATGATAGATATGGAAAGTTTGATCAGAAAAGTGAAGAAGGAACATTTCTTGGTTATTCTTCTAGAAGTAAAGCATTTAAATGTCTGATCCAATCATCTAGAAAAATAGTAGAAAGTGCAAATGTGAAAATTGATGAATTTGCTGAAAGAAATGATGAAGGAAACTCCAAGGAACTAGAAGATTATGAAGGATTTGTCTATGTTGAACCAACAAGTCTTATTGAGAGAACTATTGAAGAAAATGAAGAGAATATCTAGTTACCGAGTGATGAAGAAGATCATACAGAGCCTACCAAGCCTGTATTAGCCAACTATGTCAGAAGACATCATGCATCAAGTCAGATTATAGGAGATAAGGATGATCCAGTGATGACAAGGAACAAACTAAGACATAACACATGTCTAATATCTGAATTTGAAGCAAGAATAGTGAAAGAGGCATTTAACAGTGAAGATTGGATAAATACTATGACAGAAGAGATTGATCAAATCAAGAAGAATGACACATGGACATTGGTCCCAAGATCGAAGGACAAAAATGTAATCGGTACAAAGTGGATCTTCAAAAACAAGCTGAATGAAAAAGGTGAGGTCATTTGAAATAAAGCAAGATTAGTTTGCAAAGGTTATGCCCAAGAAGAAGGAATTGATTATGGTGAAACTTTTGCACCTATGGCAAGACTTGAAGGAGTAAGAACATTGTTGGCATATACTGCTTACAAGAATTTCAAGGTATACCAAATGGATGTCAAATCTGCATTTTTGAATGGTATATTAGAAGAAGAAGTTTTTATTGAACAACCTGAAGGGTTTGTTGAAGACAAGAATAAAGATCAAGTATGTAAATTGAACAAAGCTTTATATGGTTTGAAACAAGCACCTAGAGCATGGTATGAAAGATTGCACTCTTATTTAATCAAGATTGGTTTTATAAGAACAAGTGAAAATAGTAACATGTACATGAAGAATGATGAAAATGGAATACTGATCTCAGCCATATTTGTTGATGATATTATCTTTTGTGGAAATGACTCTCTATGCAAGAACTTTGGAAATGAAATGAGAAAAGAATTTGGCATGTCATTAATCAGTGAGATAAAGTATTTTATAGGTTTACAGATACTGCAAATGAAAAATGAGATTTTCATTACTCAATCCAAGTACATAAAGGAAATCTTGAAGAAATTTGGAATGGAGGATTCAAAACTAGTAAGTACTCCTATGACTACCAACTGTAAATTATCAAAGAATGATGAATTTGTATCTATTGATGAGACACTTTACCGATCCATGATTGGAAAGCTACAATATGTTGTTCACAGCAGACAAGACATAGCACATGCAGTAGGTATAGTTGCAAGATTTTCTGTAGATCCCAAGGAAACACACATGACAGCAATCCAGAGAATTTTTAGATAACTGAAAGGAAATGAATTTGATTTAAAAGTTTATACTAATGCTGATTGGGCAGGCAACATTGATGATAGAAAAATCACAAGTGGAGGAGCTTTCTTTTTAGGAAGAAAGACTAGTGAGTTGTCTTAGCAAGAAACAAGGATGTGTTTCACAGTCAATACAGAAGCTAAATACATTGCTGCAGCATTGAATTGTACCAACATAGCATGGATCAAAAAGCTGTTGGAAGGTATAAATGAGAAAGTTATCGGGCCAGTAACTATATTCTATGACAATACGAGTGCCATAAACATTTCAAAGAATCTTGTTATGCACTCTAAGACAAAGCACATCTTTATCAAATATTATTATCTTAGAGAAGAAGCTCAAGAGAAGAAAGTGGTGTTGGAGTATGTTAGCACAAAGGAACAAATAGTAGATATCTTTACCAAGCCACTACCAAGGGACACTTTTGAGTATCTTAGAAGTAAGTTAGGGGTCCTACCCCTATCTTCCATTCACTGACCGAGTTTGGTGAAAACATCAATTCGATGACTCTATAGAATATCTATTAGGAGTTGATGTTGATTTACACACTTTAGAATGTTTTTTAAAGGTGTGCAAGAAACAGTAACAAGGAATAGTAATTGAAGACAAAATGCTCTAACTGAGACTAAGTTGACACATAACAGTAGGAAATCACTTCATACAGGAAGAAATTATGTTTTAGTTCTTTACTTTTTGGCATTGTTGTCAAAGGGGGAGAAGACTGAAGAAAAGGGGAGAAGACTAATTTATGGGGGAGAAGACTGATGACAGGGGGAGATCATTTCAGCATTTCAGCATGTCAGAATCTCACAGTAATTCGAATCAGTTAGGTCAAATCAATTGGTTTTGCCATCAATGCCAAAGGGGGAGATTGTTGGCATTATAACAGACAAGGGAAGATTGTTGGCATTTCAATAAGGATATTGAGAAGGTTGTTGATGATTATGGATATAACTGATTAAGGATGTTTACTGTCTTAATATTATTATTTTGTCATTGATGTCAAGAAATTGATTTTCTAATTCAGTATGATGTTGCCATATCTTAAGAAGTATGATTTGATGAGTATAAAGATGTCGGCAAAAGACATAGAAAGAATGTGATGAATAAAGGGAGGAATGAGTTATTCAATGGGCAACTATTATCGAGTTAGACAGTGATGAGATCATGATGTTTAGATTGTTTTGATATCATCCATATGTTATTGATTGTAAGGTTAATACTATGCTACCAAGCAAAGAACCTAGTCGGTAAAACCCTAAGGTTATTGTTATCTGTTAATGAAGGCAGTATGTCTACCGAGTGAAGTTTATTATTTACTGAGTTGCAACCGAGTAATAACAGAATGCATTGAATGAATAAAAGCATTATTTAATGAAGGAAGCTGATGAGCTGGTTATGATTAAATGATTAGTATGTCATGCATGAAGTTTGTTAAGAATCTATGGCAAAGGAAAATTGGCAGGAAGATCTATAGCTCAGATTGAACTGCAATACCCTAGCACAAGTTCCAAGAAAAGTATGCAAGTTCCAAGGTGGGGTAAAACATTTTCAAATCAAAGGATACATTGAACCCCATCAAGTTTGAAGATCTGATGGCTATGATTGATCATGGGATATGTGATCAAGGAGATTAAGTGGTTGGAAAATTGTTTATAAATAAGGAATTGTTGATAAACAATGTATGTGGGCAAGTGTATCCATAGGGATGCTACATAGTGATTACCAAGCACAAAAGCTTGAAGACCTATTTGAATAATAGAGTATATTGTCTAGCAGATGGACAAGATAAGTCCTATTGTATTGAGCAAATAAGAATCCGCTTTAGCATTTTAGATGTGAAGTTGCAGAAAGATTTTTATTATTGTTATTTTGTAAAGTGACAGAAAATCTCTTAACCAAGTGGACTGAACAGTCTTATTTGTAAAAGCCTCTAGCAAGGTGACATTCTGATTCAGTGTTTGAAATCCTTTAACAAAGTCACTTCTAATAAGGTGAACATCCTAACAGATCTGAGGAAAATCCCTTAATCAGGTGACATCTAGCAATGTGTTTGTAATCTTTAACAAGATTTGCTTTTAACTGAGCATACTCTAGAAGAATATATTTCTTAGTGGGTCCGAAATCCCATAGTGGTTTTTCCTTATTTGGGTTTCCACATTAAATCTGGTGTTATGAGTGTTATGATGTTTATATGCTTATGAGTTTGCATGTTTAGTAGTTTTGGTTATATTGTTGAAGTATATGTTACCGAGGTTGAATCTGTTGTTTTTATGGAAGATTAAGTTTGTATGATTCACCCACCCCTCATCTTATTAGCTTGGCATCTGTACTTAACATTAAGTATCAAAACTATCATTCTCTGGTTTTCAATTATACTGTAATGCTTTATCTATTATTCTGGTAAAAGGTTTTAAGTGCTTTAATTCACATAATTTGTTAACAATTTATTCACCCCCCCTCCTCTCAATTTTTCATCGGTTATCCTAACAATTGGTATCAGAGCCTACTCCTCTTTTTGTGGAAGCTTAACCACTTGAGGAAGAACCTATGGCAACTAATAGTTGAACTGCTATTTTTTTTTTCTAAAAGACAACCCTAGGCTTGATGGAAAAAACTATGGAGTATGGAAGATTCAGATGGAGACTCAATTAAGATGCATTGGAAAGGGAATTTGGGAAATAAATTAGAAAGGTTACACTCCTCATGATCCGACATCTAGCAATCCTACACTAGAAGAGTTGGAAAAGAACATTGAAAACAACTACAGAGCTAGAGAAGCCCTCTTAAGAACCTTATCAAATTAGCAAATCATGGGACTCTCTGATAAATCATCGGTGAAAGCTATATGGGACAAGTTGGAGACTCTGAATGAAGGTGATCCCAATATTAAAATTGTAAAACTTGAATATTATCTATTAAGATTTGAAAGCTTGAAGATGGAGGAAGATGCAATAATTTCTGAATTCATGGGAAGGGTAATTGAAATTGTATTAGGAATTCAGTGTTGTGGTGGATCTCTTAGCAAGGAAGATATTGTTTCAAAATTATTAAGGGTTTTTCCACCAGCATATAACATGAAGGTAACTAGAATTAATGAGCTAAGAACCATGCCTAATTCTTCTGTTAATATAGATACTCTTGTTGGGAAGATATCTACTTTTGAGCTTGAATAATTTGGTCCTCTTGGAGGTACAAAGATTGATACTGTATTTAAGGAATCTACATCATCAACTGACAAGCAAGATTGAAATTTTTTGTCTACAAAGGAATTGGAAGAGATTAGAAAAGAAGATGAAGAGCTTGAGAAACTTGAAGCCTTATTTTCTAAAAGGATACCTAAAGGTCCAACAGCAAGTAAGTATGAAGGAAAATCTCCTTTCAAATGTTTTGCATGTAATAAGATAGGTCATTTTGCATCTAGATGTCTTGAAAGGGATTTAAAATTGGAAGAAAGAGAAAAAAGATCTTTTAAGCCTAACCCTGAATATCATATCAAGCATAAGTACTGGAAAAACAAAAGAAAATCATGCTACTATGTTGATGGGGAAGGAGTAACTGATGACTCAGAAGAAGAACCAACATGAGATTCAGCTAGTGGATCCAACAATGGAAAGGGATGGGTATTTTATGCTATGGAGGAAGATGATCCAGAACTAGTTACCAATAATGAGGAAAAGGCCCTTGCAACAAAAGTAGAAGACAAAGATGAATGAGTAATAGACAGTCGATATTCTCATCATATGAGAGGTGACAAAATAAAGTTTCTAATCCTGGAAGAATTTGATGGTGGTCAAGTCAGATTCGGTAATAATAAGGCATGCATGATCAAACTAAGAGGAACCATTTCATTGGATGGTAAGCATAACACTGATAATGTCTATTATGTTGAAGGTCTAAAGCATAATATTTTGAGTGTAGGACAATTGGTAGACAAATTATTTCAATTACAATTCAAGGATGGAAAGTTCAAAATCATTAGCAAATTAGGATTGGAGATTGCAACTAGTTCTTAGACAAAAGGTAACATCTTTCATTTGAACTCTGATGAAAAGACATGTTTGATTGCACATATTGATGAAAGTTGGATATGTCATAAGAGGTTGTGTCATGTAAATTTTGATTTCATTGTAAGGATCAGTTCAACTAAGGTAGATAGAGATTTACCTAAGATTATGAAGCCTCATAATTCGGTATGTAAGGAATGTCAAATGGGTAAGCAAATTAGAACTTCTTTTAAGAGCATACCTAATAAATATAATGATATTCTTGATTTGATTCATGCTGACCTATGTGGTTATGCTAATAAAAGAATCTTTCAAGGAGATAGATATTTCATGTTAACTATTGATGACTACTCTAGAGTGATGTGGGTTACTTCTCTAAGGGAGAAATTTGAAGCATTTGAGAAATTCAAGATCTTTAAAGCTATGGTTGAGATAGATATAGGAATCAAAATCAAGTGTTTGAGATTAGATCAAGGTGATGAATTCACATCTGGTGAATTCAATAGTTATTGTGAGAAAAATGGCATTAGGAGACAGTTCTCTGCACCCCGGACACCTCAATAGAATGACATTGTGGAAAGAAAGAAATAAAGAACATAACCATTTTGGATGCAGAAAGAAGCATGATGATGAAAGGTAATTTTCCTCATATCCACTGGAGTGAAGCAGTAAGTACAACGGTTTATACATTCAACATAGTTCATATCAAAGGAGACATTGGTAAGACACCTTATGGATTATGGTTTGGTCATACCCCTACTCTTAAGTATTTCAGAATCTTTGAAAGTAAGTGTTATATCAAAAGAGATGATTCCATTGGAAATTTTTTATGAAGGAATATTTCTTTGTTATTAAACTAAAAGAAAAGTATATAGATGTTATAATAGAATATTTTGGAGAATTGCGGAGAGTGCTAATGTGAAAGTGGATGAGAAGTACAAAGACCAAGCTAAATCTTAGGAGAGTCAATTGGTGGTATAATCATAATTGATTTGGTAGTGCCTGTACTAGAATATAATACTCAACCAGTTACCCTGACATCATCAAAAAACTCAACTGTAACTGAAGAGCAGCACAAAGAACCTAACAATCAAAAAACACCAAGGTATGTAAGGCTAAATCATTCTAAAAATTAGATCATGAGAGACAAAAGCAAGGGAGTTATCACAATGAGAAGATTGGCAAGTCAAGAGGTATGTTTCATTTCTTAGATTGAACCGGTATTAGTAATTGAAGCTTGTATAGATGAATGTTGGATGAAAGCTATGGAAGATGAATCAGATCGGATAGAAAATAACAATAATTGGACGTTAGTTCCCCGACCTAAAAATAAGAATGTTATTGGAGCTAAATGGGGTTTTAGAAACAAACTGAATGAGGATGGACAATTTCTAAGAAACAAGGCTAGATTGGTTTGCAAAGGATATTCTCAGAAGGAAGGAATTGATTATGGTGAAACTTTTGCACCAGTAGCTAGAATTGAAGTTGTTAGACTATTTCTTTCTTATGTAGCCTATAAGAACTACAAGGTCTATCAAATGGATGTTAAGTGTGCATTTATAAATGGAGAACTTGAAGAGAAAGTCTTTATTGAGCAACTTGATAGATTTTTACTAACAAATGACAAAAATATTGTTTACAGATTAAGGAAATCCCTATATGGATTAAATCAAGCTCCTAGAGCGTGGTATGCAAGTTTGGATAGGTATCTTTTGAAGCTTGATTTTATAAAAGGTAATGCTAAAAGTAACCTATATTATAAGATCACTAATGATGATATTATGATTATTGAAGTATTTGTTGATGATATCATTTTTGGAGGTGAAGAAAAATTGTGTATGGAATTTTTTGATAATATGCAAAGTGAATTTGAAATGTCTATGACTGGAGAAATGAGATTTTTTCTAGGCTTGCAGATTACTCAAACTAACAAAGACATCTTTATCTGTCAAACTAAGTATATAAGGGAATTGTTGAAGAAATTTAATGCAGATGGGGCATATCACATTGATGAATAGAAGAGAACATCTAGTGGACCATTTTTTCTTGGGAATAAATTGGTTTCATGGATCAATAAGAAACCATCATGCATTTCTTTATCTACTGCTAAAGATGAATATGTTGCAGCTGCAACTAATTGCACTCAATCTATGGATGAAGAAGACATTGAAGTATATACACATGAGTTGTAATGATCCAATAGTTATTCATTGTGATAACTCTGTAGCTATTGACATATCCAAGAATCCGATATTTCACTCCAAAACTAAGTACATATCAATCAAGTATAATTTTTTGAAGGAAAAGGTCGAAGTAAAAGAAGTCAGATTGGTTTATGTGAACACTAAAGAATAGATAGCAAACATCTTCACTAAACCTTCATCTCAAAAATCATTTGAGTATTTGACAAACAGTCTGGTATGCATTATCAAAGCTATCTTTTTCCCCAGATTCATGAAATAATGCTACTACTCAGGGGGAGTAGTCAACCTTGAGATTTAGAGCTTTCATATTATGTGTAATATCTATGTCATATATTTGGCATTCTTGTCAAAGGGGGAGGAATATATGTGAAAAACCATTGCTATCTATTTTTTAGATTGATTTCACTCCTTAGGGGGAGTTTAGTGGTATTTGGTCTTTTGATTCAGATTTGGTTCAGATTTTCATTGCTATATCATTTTATGGGAGATTGTTGGCAGTCTTCCATTGGGGGAGACTTGTTTGTCATTTCTTGGCATTTGGATGTTTTTCACATCTATTGTTGCCATCAATGATAAAGGGGGAGATTGTTGGCCATAAGATGGAATTTATTATGTGTTGCATTGATGTTTTGTCATTGAAGTCAACACTAGTTGTTATGATTGTTTACCGACTTCTAGTAGAAGGATTGGATTGGAAAGATTATCAGTTGATTGTCACTGGTATGATCTGGATGATGGAATGAGTTTGTATGGATGGTTCCTATGCTTTTGAAGTAAGTTCCTTGATGATTAGATGCTATCTTATGTTCAGTAAGCTTGCTTTTTAGGTCCAGTAAGGGTTCCACCGATAGAGATTTATTGAAGATCTTTCATGAATTGCATAAGTGGTGTTGGTGCAGCTTCTAGAAGGGATTTAGGATGCTGATGGTGATTGTGTCTTTTCCTCGAATAATTGGTGTCATTTCTTTGGCACATGTGGATCTATTTTAGGTCTGATGCTATCTAGGTTATGGACTAGTTTTCTTGTAACGTGTTGGTGGATCCTCTAATGCACTTCTAAGATGTTTTATTGATTGGATGATGTTTGTTTGGTCTTAGGCCAAAATTATTTATGATTTTATTTCAGGATTATGTAATGGATCTATTGTATTATCATTTGGGTGGTCGACCTAATTGGTTAAGTCTCGGGTTGGTATAAATATATGTAAGATCTCGTTGTAGATCATGGAAGTATGAATGGGAAATGAGAGAATAATGTAATAATAATTTGTGCAGAGGATTTGGTCGATCATAGTTGATCGAGTTGGTTTTATGTAAGAGGTTTTAGACCTTTGATATTGAGCTGAACAGGAACTCTAATCTGGCATGTTTGATGTTAACACCAATAGTTCTTCTCTCTAGATTGTTTTCCAAATATTTTGAGGTGGTTGACATCTCTGTAGTAAGTGAGAGTCCATTATGATGAGTAGTGCACTCTAGGTAGTGTGTCTTCATGCATGTGCATGCCCCTATTGTAATCATATACTTGTTGCAGAAGTATCATCTGACTGTGGGTAGGGTTTCCTACTATGGTTTTTCCCTTTATCGAGTTTTCCACATACAAATTATGGTGTTATGTGTTATGGTTTCTTGGTATTGATTCTCTAGTTTTCAATTATGCTTTAATGCTTTATCAGTTATTCTGGTAAAAGGTTTTCAGTTCTTTAATTCACATAATATGTTAACAATTGATTCACACCCCCCCCTCAGTTGTTCACCAGTTATCCTAACAAGAACTTTTAAATCGAAAGAGATTAGCAACATTAAAAATTTGTGAGATAGCCACTATAGGAGGGATTTCTATCTCATAAGCATTTTCTCCAAACTTGTGGACAACCCTACATGGCCCAATCTTCTTCATTTGTATCTTAGGGTATTTTCCCTTTGGTAGCCTCTCCTTCTTCAAGTGTGCCAACACTAGATATCCTACCTTAAATTGAACATCCCTTCTCTTCAAATCTTCACATTATTGATACTTTTCACTTCTCTTCTTGAGATTATCCCTCACCTACACATTTATGTCTCTCATAGCTATTGAACTCTTCCCCCTCTACACTCCTTCTCTCCATACCACTCAAAAGTGACCTATGAACTTTGTATCCCTATCTGAAACCATTGTTAATGGAAGGCCATGAATTATTACTATTTATTTTTAGAACACTACAATATGGGAAGCATCAATGGTGCATTTATAAGGAATAAAGTAAGTCATTTTGCTAAATCTATCCATTACCACAAAAACACTGTCATAACCCCTTTGATTTCTTGGCAGACCTAATAAAACATCCATGCTTATAATATTGCATGGTCTATTGGGTATAGGTAAGGGCTAGCAGAATCCTGTATTAGAGGTAGAACCCTTGGCCCTTTGACAGATTGCAGAAGTTTCGACATATTTTCTGACATCTAACTATATTTTTGGCTAAAAATAGAATCTCCTTACCTAATCCAAGGTCTTGTCAACCACAAAATGTCCTCCAAGACTTCCACATTGCTTCTCCATTATCAAGTTTGTCCCCATGGAACACATAGGTATGCACAATTGAGCACCCATTAATAGAAATCCATCTTGTAAAAAAATATCATAAAATTTATCATAAAAAACACCTTGAAACTAATTCCAAATAGAGTTTACATCATTGAAGTCTTCATAGTCTCCATACATGTCTTTCAATTCTTCTATCCCCACAATTTGGAGTTGTATCTTATGTCCCAACATTGATCTCCTACTTAGGGAATCCACTACTTTCTTGGCTTTGCCCTTTCTATGTTTAATAGTGAGTGTGTAACTCTACAACTATTCAACCCACTTTACATGCCTATGAGTTAACTTTTGTTAACTATTCAAAAAACCTAGAGCAAGGTTATCCATGAAGATAATGAATTGCTTAGGTAAGAGGTAATGTCTCCACTTCCTTAGGGACTACACCAATGCATAGAGTTCCAAGTCATAAGAGGAATACTTTCTTTTGGATTCATTGTTATTTTCACTAAAGAAGACCACTTGTCTACCCTCGTGGCTCAAGACTACTCTAACTAAAAATTCACTATCATCACACTCCACTATGAATAAATTGTTCAAGTCAAGTAAAGCAAGAATAGGCTACTGTGCCACTCTATTTATGAGTTATTCTAAACTTCTTTCTACCTCCTTACTCCATTGGAATCTCTTTATTTTATCTCCCTTCATGGTATGAATCATAGGTGAGAAGATATAACTAAATTTATATATGAATTTCCTATAGAAACTAGAAAAACCATGAAAGCTAATAAACTTATAAGGCACAGAGAGGGGGGATGGGGTGAATCAGTGCAAGAAAAAACCTTAAGAATCTAATTACACCACTTAGCAACTTTAAAATCAATAGGAATGAAAGGAAGATAATCACATAAGAAGAGACTACATAAAACATGCCAAACATAACACAATGATTTATACATGGAAACCCAAAAGGGAAAAAGCACGGTGGGAGTTAGTACCCACAAGATTCACTATCTGTAGAATATAAATTTTTGATCAATTAAGGTCTTACAAATATGCCCTATTAGGAGCAGACCCGGTTAGGAGTCACAAAGTTAAGGGATTTCTATGATGAGCCCTATTAGGAGAAACCTCACAAGAGGATTTAAACTCAGATGTTGAGGTACCCTATTAAGGGATTTACAGATTAAGGCCTATCAAGACCTACTCGGTTAAGGGATTTTTCTACTGCAACTATTAGGATAACAACAGTTAAATGATATTTATATAACACTTCTATGTCTGATAAGATCTGCTTCAGTTCCTCAAAAACATCAACAACACATCAATATAGAGCTTCACTAATCATCGAACAATCAAACTTTCAATATTCACCTTCGATTTCATTCACATACATATCCTTATCTCATAACCTGTCACACTTTTAATAGACATCAACTTAGTCAGCTAACAACCTTGGAAGAATATGCTACGTTTAATGAATCTAGTCAATCTTGTAATACATGCTTTACTTATGTCGGCCACCCACATAACAAACAAAAAATAAAACAAAATTGTACTAGTTTACCGATCTTAGTGACTTTATCACTACCAGTTAAGTTTTCTTCTAGATAGCCTACTCTGTACATCAAATCTTGATCATCCTATTGAATCTGCTAATGCAGTTATGAATATAACACCGAATACTTGTTTCCATCACTCCTATCAAACCACATCATCCAACTCTTCATCAATTGCCTATACCGGTTGCTAGAATGCAACTTTGTTCCTATTTACCGGTTGAAGACCTATTTGCCGATTCACTATTAAAAATTTTTCTCTACTAGTTAGGTATTACGGGCTGGCATAATAGACTTAGATGACTATAAAACATAGTTTCCATCAATGACAACATAAAACAAGTCACCAATCAACTCTCTACATCAAGACATACTCGCCCTTAGCAATTGCATGCTATTACAAAAATTTAAAATGATTACAAGACTCATACTACTACTCCCCAATACGATTACAACAAAATTTTGACTCTTTCAAGTACTACTCCCCCTTTGACAACAATGGCAAAGGAAAGTAAACATATACAGTTACATCAAAATTGAATCAAAATTGAATAGAATATATATAGATATAAGAGTTTAAAATGTTTTGCACTCCATAGCATATATATATATATATATATATATATATATATATATATATATATATATATATATATATATATATATATATATATATATATATATATATATATATATATATATAAGAGTTCAAATTGCATTGCATAGCTTCAGATCATTATGCCAAGTCTCCAAAATACTGTCGGTTATCTCCACATGTGTCCTGATCTGTCCAACAAGCTCCTCCATGGCATCTATAGTTCTCATCTCTGAGGTAGCTAGAATAGCTTCTGACTCTTTATACCCTCTCTACAAGATCTCAAATTTTGGTATCAACTGTATTTGTAGTTCCTACAGGGATGTTGTTCTCTTTACCTATTCATTTTCAAAAACTTTCAGCTTATGTTGAATCTCTACAACGGTCCTTCCATAATATATTGCAAAATCATTCAAAGGCTTAAATGAATCACTTAGAACTTCAAGTTCCTATTCAGCTTCATGTTTCCTTTTTATCAAATCATCACAAAATAATGGAAATTTTGCCACAGTAGAAGTATCTTACCGCTAGTCTCCAATGCTTTCATCAAGTAGTCCTTCTTAACAGTCAAAGCAACTTTAGCTTTATCTATATCTTTCATTAACTACTCTATCATTTGCTTCTTATACTCCTTTTCTACACAAATATATGTTGCATCCTCAAATGATTTCATCTGTTTACCAGCATCAACAACCATTTGACCTAACTTATCAATCGATGTAGATAGTCTATTTGTGTTTGTCTCCGATAATAGACTAGACAAAAACTCAACCGCACATTGTACTGAGTGAGATTCCTTTTGTTGTTTGTTCATTCTTTTCTTCTTAGCTCTAGATTGCATGGCAGTTGCAATCTCCATTAATTCTATAGAACTTAACATATCCATGTTAATGGGTCCTTGTATACTTAATGCATCATTTTCCTCATCATCATCAATTTATTTTGTATAATTAAATGATAGGGGTGTCACTTTAGGTTCAAATTCCTCTTATTTTTTGTCCTCTTCCTCTTTCTTCTCTTTAGGTATATCCTCTATCATTTCTTCTATCTTTTCTTCTTCCTTATTCTTTTCACTATAATTTACCAATGGCTCTTAAAAGCTCTTTACGTCTTCATCTTTATTTTCTTCCCATCCTTGTAGTTGCTCAAACATTTTTATATCATCATCCCACACATTTACATTAGAAGTTGCATCAATATCATCAGTATCGGTGTCATCATCAGGAATGACAACTATCTCTATTTGTGTATTGACTAGTTGATCATCTACCGGTTGGTCTCCCATTACAATTTCATCATGTTGAAATTCACTTATATCAACATTGTCTAGAAGATCTTCTGCCTTGAGCTTCTCTGGTTGCTCTTCCTCCTCATCATGTAACAAACCTAGCAAAATTGTCAAAATTTGTTTAGTTTCCATACGAATTGATTGGGTCTCACCAATTAACATTCTTGTCAACCTTTTCTTGGATCTAAAAGATTATTTTACCTTTGCAAGAATTTTATCTATCTCCTCCTTTGTGGCTTCAAGTTGCAAGTTCTTAAGAATAAATTCAATTAATTCTTTGTCCTGTTTCATAACTGCATGGCACCTTGCATCAATCTTATTATATAAATAATTTGAAATTACCCCTTGCAATTCAATTAGGGCTTTGTTGTATTTATTCATGATGAAAACAATTACATCCTCTATCTATCTTTGTTCATCCTCACCAAAACTATCATAAAGTTTCTTCACAACATTTAATAAAACATACTCCTTAACATGCATAATTATTTTTTCAAAAGATGTAAGTTTTGATATTGGTTTCTTCACTGTCTTAATAGTGGAAGTTCCAACATCCTTTGATATCTTACCACTAGCTCTTAAGGATTTCTTCTCACCTTCTGATTCGGTTTCTTCTTCATCAGCAACTACTAATTTCTTTGCTTGTTCCTTTTTTATTTTCCCTCTAATTAATAATGCTTTAACTATAGGGGGGTCAATTATTTTACCTTTTCTCTTGAATTGAATTTTGGAAGGTTTCTCCTTCACCACTGTACTCCTTGTTTGTCTACTAGTACTAGTACCAATTGGGGAACTAGATGCACCTTCCTGTTGTGTTGCATGTCTTTCTCTTACTTTTGCAATGGCTTCCTTTCTAAAACCTTGTTGTTCAGCAAATGCCTCCACTTGCTTTCTCACTTTCTTAGCAATTACTAGTCTATTTAGTTTAGAGTGCACCTGTAGTGATTTCTCCTTGTAGGTGCCAAATCTTTCTGTAGTTGTATCTACTAGTTGAGTTAATGGGTGATCTGCATATGCAACCAGAAGATCTGCCTCGACTTCATAACCCATAGACATCACCCAAGTTGTCTTGGGATCAACTACCTCCATCATACATGTATCTGTATCAACCACGAAACAAATTGTATTCTCAAATTTCTTGACAATACTCTTTGGTAACCTTTCTCTTGCATGCATATTCTTCTAAAAATATTTAAAATATCTCCATGTAATCTTATCAAAACCATTACCCAACATTATAATGATGTTCTTCATCTGTAATAGTGTCAGTGTGTCATTAGACCACTGAACATCACCGATACTAGGAAAGTAATTCTAAAAATAGAAGAACAAACCAATGATCAACTGTCCAAATTTAAACTTCATTCTCTTATCCTTCTTGATGGACGATAGATTCAGTATTAGTTGACATTGCAATGCCTTAGAAAAATCATAATCAACATCTTCCTTTATCATCCGATATGCAATATGAATAGTTGCATCAGGGATTTTGTTCATCCTTCTAGAATGATATATTTGGTAAGCAAAAACCATTGAAGTATATTTAACTACCGGATCATTAATATCATTCACTGTCATTTCTCTTCCATCCCATCTTTAATTAGTCATCTTTTCAACATCATTCTTA
Source organism: Cryptomeria japonica (assembly GCF_030272615.1). Classification (NCBI taxonomy): domain Eukaryota; kingdom Viridiplantae; phylum Streptophyta; class Pinopsida; order Cupressales; family Cupressaceae; genus Cryptomeria; species Cryptomeria japonica. The sequence continues at coordinate 731,622,912 of NC_081408.1, read as the reverse complement.
GGAATGGATCTCAATACTGGAACCTCACTGGTGGCACAAAGTCTGGTGTCTTCATGAATAGCTTCTTTTGTAATCTTATGTGGTCTTTGAAGCCACATAAATTGGTCATTAATCCCTCTAAGAACATATCTGACATGTTCACCATCAAAATCATCAAAGAAATTTAGTGCATGGTGAAAACCTTTCTCGGTAACCTTCTTAAACTATTCCTTTATCACTCCATTCTTATCACACAACAATCAATTTATATTGGTCAAAGATTACAAAAATACCAAGATCCTCCAATTTGTAATGATAAAAAGATCTAACATCTTCTACATGTAACACTCCATAGGGAAGTTCGGATAGGGCTCTGATGGGATTAGTTTCAACATACTTAAACTAGTGCCTTTTAAATTGAGGACGAGGTCTATTTGTAACATCTACTAGATGCATTGTATCAATTCTTAAAGATTCAAACTTTAGATACAGAACATAGGAATTGCTGGATAAACACCTTTCCCCGCTATCACAACTAGGGTTTCAACACTGACAAAGTTCTCTTCACCAATTATCGATCATGGATTACCTCAAATCTCCTCAAGTCTATATCAATCCAATTAGATGCTACAAACACAAATTTTTCTTTTCTCTTATCGCTCTTTGAGTGCTCACAAGAATCCAAAGTGACAAATTACATTCATAAATTTCTTTTTATTTGCCCATATCTACCGCATTAAATCCTATTACCGGTAAAACCCTTAATATATCTTTTAGCATACTACTAGTTTGATCATAAAATCACTTCTTAATATCATAATGCATCAGAGTATGCAGATTTAACATACCTCATGGTCCTTTAGGGGGTTCTGGAATAGATCTAATATAGAGCTCCCCCTAAGTTTTTTAACAGGTTAGTTTTCCGATGAAGGGTTCTCCACACTAGGTGAAGAAATAATATCTTCAGATTGTTTGTCTTCATTTTTCTCATCATCGTTCTCTTTCCAGATTATGTTCATTTTAGCTTTGGTCTCCTCCACATCAATTTTCATCTTCCCTTTTTGGTCAAGGTTGATTTACCGGTTGATTCACCTTTTCTCTGCAAAACTTTGCAATAAGTCCTGATTTATGACAATGATAACAAGCCATACCAGATGCTCTCCAAGGTCCAGCATTGCCTGTACTAGTCCTTCTTCTTTAGTTCATAGCTACATGAACATAGTTTATGACAAATTGTGCAAACCACATTCATCCTCTTTTCCATCTCATAGGGGCTAGACTAGTTAGCATAGGGTCTATGCTAGTTAGGACTTCTTCAATCACTAAATTTTCTTTGCCAACCACCACCAAACCTCTGAATCATGTGAGGTGTCAGATTATTTTCTTTATACCTGGACTAAATAGCTCTATGTCCATGCATGTTGCAAGTGAAATAGTATCCATTAAAGGTTCTAGGCTTATATCCTTGATATGTATTAGGTCTATAACCATTAATGTCATTAGATCTGCTTTTACAAACATTAGCAGTATGTCCTGGATTATGACAATTGAAACATATAGGTTCATAAGGTTTCTTACCAGTGGATTTCTAAACTTTAGGTCCAGATTTACCTTCTTCCATGTTGTCCTTTGTACCAGAAGATTCACCTTTCTCAAATGTATTGTAACCCAATCTAGTTGTGTCACCTTCCATCCTTTGTGATTTAATCTATTCATCAAGCATGGTAGAAATTTTGTTAAACTTAGCAAGTTTTTCATTAGCATCATCAAGTTCCTATGTAAGGTCTTCATTCCTTTTCATAAGAGTCTCTCTAAGAGAAATTACCATATCTAGATCTGCCTTTATTTCTTCCTTTTCTTCTTTTTCCTCATGCCAATGAGCATACACAATACCGATTTCCTGATTTAACTTAAAGATCTCATGTTCTTTCTCTTTGATATTGTCTTTTGTTGTTCTCCTTGCTTCAAGTTCTTGACCAATTGGGATGGTTAGGGCTTCTAGCTCTCTCCCCAAGTTAGCCTTCTCATCATTAAGTTTCTCCACTTCATCAACCCATGCATCTATGTTTTCTTTATCAGAAGGTTTTCTCTCAGAAACCTCCAACAGTTGTTCAATTAGCTATCTTCTCTTAGCAAGGGAGGCTTTATATTTGCCTCCCAATGTTTCTAGGCCTTCCTCAGTTTCTGAAAGTTTATTAGACATCTCTCTATAACTCATATCCACCATGTCTTCCTTAGAGATCCTTACCAAGAAGTTAAACCTCAAGGAAGTTTGGCTCTAATACCAATTGATAAACTTATAAGACACTGAGAGGGGAGGGGGGGTGAATCAGTGCAAGAAAAAACCTCTAGAATTTGATTATACAACTTAACAACTTTAAAATCAATAGGCATGCAAGGAAGAAAATAATATAAGAAAACACTACATAAAACATGCCAACCATAACACAATGATTTATATGTGGAAACCCAAATTGGAAAAATCACGGTGGGAGTTAGTACCCACAAGATTCACTATTTACAAAATAGAAATCTCTAACCAGTTAAGGTCTTACAAATTTTCCTTGTTAGGAGCAGACCTAGTTAGGAGTCACCTAGTTAAGGGATTGCTATTATGAGCCCTATTAGGAGCTTTGCCCTGTTAGGAGAAACCTCGAAAGAGGATTTAAACTCATATGTTGAGCTACCCTATTAGGGGATTTATAGATTAAGGCCTATCAAGACCTACCCATTTAAGGGATTTTGTTGTTGCAACTGTTAGGATAGCAACCATTAAATCATCTTCATATAACACTTTTGTGTCTGATAAGATCCTCTTTAGTTCATCAAAATATTCAACAATACATCAATATACAGAGCTTCACTAATCACCGCACAATCAAACTTTCAATATTCCCCTTCGATCTCATTCACATACATGTCCTTATCTCATAACCGATCACACTTTTTATAGACATCAACTTCGTTAGCTAGCAACCTTGGAACAATTTCCTAGGTTCAATGAATCTGGTCAATCTTGCAATACACACTTTACTTATGTCAGCCACCGACATAACAAACAAAAAATAAAATAAAATTTTACTGATTTACTGATCTTAGTGACTTTATTACTATCGATTAAGTGTTCTTCTAGATAGCCTACTCTGTACATCAATTCTCAATCATCCTATTGAATCTGCTAATGCGGTCATGAATATAACACCAAATACTTGTTTCCATCACTCCTGTCAAACCACATCATTCATCTCTTTATCAATTGTCTGTACTGGTAGCTAGAATGCAACTCTATTACTTTTGACTGGTTGATGAACTATTTGCTAGTTCACCATTAAATTGTTTTCTCTACCGGTTAGGCATTACCAATTGGCCTAATAGAATTAGATGACATAAAACATAGTTTCTAGCAATAACAACATAAAACAAGTCACCAATCAACTATTTACATCAAGACATCATCATCAAGCCAGTTCAAAAGATTCTTACGGTTCAGTGCAAGAAGCTAAGTCCACTTTTTGGCCAAAAAGTGGAAGTGTTTTCCCCAATTTTCACATTTTGTCTCATTTGAGCTTAAATTTTGAAACACTTAGAAATTGAATCTTGGAAAAAGTCATGAATATAAAAGATATCCCTCTGAGTTTACTTTCCAAATATGTAATTTATTCTAATACCCACATAATAAAAAATAACTTTTTGAATTGAGTACTAAACACTATATTTTAAAAATGTATGTTTTAGGACCATACCATTCATGTGTACGACCCACACTTTTTGACACAATTAAAATTATTTTCTCAAACCATTTTGGGAAATGGTTTGTAATACACTAAAGATTGATGAGCACATTTTTCTGTATTTGTTTTTCTAATATTCTTTTTTTAATTAATTTTTTAATGGTCGTAATTATCTTTTTAAAAATTTGATGTGTACGACCCACATAATTTGACGTAAACTTAAAAAAAAATTATTTTATATATTTTTTAAATAGAAAATAATTTTGTGTAGATTGATGACATATAATTTTTTTTTCAAAATTCATTAAAATAAAAAAGTTATTAAATTAGAAAAATTAGTTAATATTTCAAGTTTATGGACCCGATTTAGTATAAATTAAATGAAAAATAGTTAAAATAATCAATATTTAAATAAATTTACATATTTAGAATCTAGATAGTATAATCTGAAATGGGTTTTAATTTCATATAAAAATTCTCTAATTAGAGGCACGTAAACTATTTCAGAAGTTCATATTTGTGCTTTCATTCATGGAGATTTGAATTTGCAGGTCCATGTCTCAGGTGTGGCCATCCCAAGCCTATCCCGGGCCTAATCCTGAGCCAAGTGGCGGGTTGTGGAATCAACTTCCACAGAATGGGGGCCTATTTATAAAATAGGGTCTGTTCCATTTTTTTGACCGTTGGATTTACTAACAGGCCCCTATTTTAGAAACGAAGGCCCGTTATTTAAATAATGGGCCATTTTTCCTAAATAACCGTTACTATTAAAAAAAGATAGATTGCATCAATTTACCACACTATCATTGAAATTTGTACTGACAAACATTTTTTACATCATTTGGCAGTACTTTTTAATATTTTTTACACAAATTTTTGAAGAACTCAGTAAAAAGATATTATTTTTGAAGAGGAGTTTCTAAAGATGGGTTCTAAGAAACGTCAAAAGAAACAAAATATGAGAATGACAATGGACAAAATTCAACCACAAAGATAGAAGGAGGCAAAATGCCAAAGAGATCAAAGATCACAACAACGTCAATTGAATAATACTTTTGAAGCATCTAGTTCAGTGCTCGTTGTAGATGAGACCATTAAAAAGATCATGATGGATGCAAGAAATGTAGAACCAAACACGGGTATGACTGATGATGCAAATGTTCATGTGGATGCGAATCTTGGTATGTTTTAAATCCCCAAGACTATGATGCCAATCAAATTGCTGATTTAAATGAAGTTGGATATAAATTTCATACACCAATATGAAAAGAAATAAAAATTGAAAATATTACACCACCCTCTCTGAAAGAAAATGAACATGTAATTTGTTTACTATTGATAGCAATGTGCTAGATAATCTTAATGGGTTAGTTTCTTGGAGACAAATCAGAACACATGCAAATGGATTATATAAACATTTTTTCTATAATAAAAAGTGAGGATTCCATTGTCAATTAATGCTACAATTAATAAAAAATTTAAAAATATGTAAAGTCATGAAAAAAAGAGGTATTTATGCAAAACCAAAAAGAAAAGATGAATCATATAAGCAAGTTGTATCTACTATTGCCAGTGCCATCGATTCTATCAGAAAAACAAGTCGATCTAAAGATAAGAATGCAACACGTAGAGTTATAACAACTGCTATAGTTGACAAAACAATTGTGAGGAAAAGAATGTTAAGTGATATAAGTGGTTATTGGAATTTACATCATAGAACCTTGTCAAAAGAGGCCAAAAAAAGAGACACAATTGAAATTTATCCACTAAACCATTGTTGGAGTTTTAGTGGTAGACTTCAAAGGTCGGACATGAAATTAAATGATGAAACTAAACAATTAATTGCAAAATTTTGGCATGATAACACTAGAGTTTCATCAAATGCTAGAGATGTTTTAAATTTAAGGGTGGAATCAAAAATTCATGATCCTCATCCAAAACATCTTCTCAGCATGACTCAAACTAAATTCTTTAAAAAAATTAGTGATGAATCTATGTTAATGAATTTATGAATTAGTCAAAGATCATTTGAAAAATGCAAACCCTGGTATGTTAAAATCAATAAACAAAGAATATCTAGTTGTTGTAAGACTCATGTTTAGTTTTGTTAGTATTATGATGTTTTTCGATATATACATTGTATGTTGCATGGTAAGGATCTTGTGGAGGATTGTGGTGTTTGTAAACCACCTAAATAACAATTATTTATTTCTAGTTCATGCATTTATTGTTACTACTTATCAAGTTGCCATTAGTTTTTATATTCAAAGTCATACTATATACTCTAGTCGGTTAACACTACCGAATCATGTAGTCGGTATACACAAAGAAGTCGGTATGCACAGTCTAGTCAGTTATAGAAGAAAGCAGTCACAGAACGCAGTACACACTGAGCTGTCTACCGAGCAGCATAGATGACACACCGAGTTGATATACATTGAGTATAATGTGTTACCAGATACATTAAACCTAGACATGCATATGAAAAAGTGTTGCAAGATCGAGGCACATCTAACTGTTATCACATTGGAAATCGCACTAGAAGATTGTGTATGATTCTGAGATCAATCTAACCAATGAAATATTTTGTATAGTTATTCATTCGAGGAATCTTGTTTGTAAGATTGAAGCAATGAATTAGATCAACATCTTAAGATATCTATTTATACAACATGAGTTAAAAGGTGTATGTATGAAAAAAGAAGACTGTTACAGAGACACAAAGGTCACTAAGAAGATTTTCAGAGAACAGTCGAAGAATAGAGTAAACAGAAGGGTTTACCGAGTTACTATATGGGTTACTGAGGTATGCTATAAGAAAGGTAATCTATTTTGAGCACATAGAATCTACTATAACATTTCAGATGTAAAGTTGTAGATATTTGTATTGATTTTATTGTAATATTGTGAAGTTGAAAGAGAAACCTTTAATAGGGTAAAAGACTCTAATCAAGTCTATAAATTGTAAAGCCTCTAACTAGGTGTAGCATTTAGAATAAATGTTGTAAAATCCTTTAGCAAGATAGATCTAACAGATCTTGTTACTCCTAACAGGGTAAGCTATCAGAAATAGCTAATATGTAGCTCTAACCAAGCACTCTTTATTATTGCAGTAGTGAAGTTGTGGGTGCCATCCCCACCGCAGTTTTTCTCTCTAACGAAGAGTTTCTGCATAATCAAAATATATGTGTTATGGAGTGAATCATGTATGATTGTTATCTATTTGTTTTAACTTTATTTTATGTTACTGCACTATTATGTTTATGCATAACAATAAAGATATTATTCAAGAAAAGTTTTGGAGTACTGATTCACCCCTCCCCTCTTAGTACATTAGCTTTCCATATTGGGCCTAACAATTGGTATCAAAGCTCGAATCTTGGAAAAGGGTTTAACTACCTAAAGAGAAAGATCTTATCAATGGAAGGCTATAAACAATCTCAAAGGATTGTGTATCTACAAGGAGAACTGGATCATGCTAATCAAGTGATTGCAGACATGCAAAGGCAAATGCAAAAATCTCTGAAAGTAAGAAGAAGACTATCTGATGATTTGCAAGAATCTCAAGGGTTAGTGGAACAAATTGAGACATCATCTAAGAATAGTATATCTGAAGAGACTAAAGAAATGATTGAAGTATTGAAAGAAAAGAACAAAGCACTGGCTGATCAACTAAAAGCAATGAAAAGAGAACATGAACATTTCAACACACAAATGACTGAAAATCTAGATGCATTAAGGACAGTTGAGGATAACACAAGAGATCTACAAAGAGAGAAACAACAACTTGAAGTCTTAGTATCTGATAAAAATGATGAAATCATAAGGTTGACTAGGATTCAACAAAATATGACAGATCAACTAGGCTATGCACATCATGAAGCAATTCTAAAGAATGATGAGAATCAAGCATGAAACTCGAAGTATCAAGGTTGACCAATGAACTTGAAACAGAGAAGAAATCCAAAGAAACACTGAAGAAGAGTTATGAAGCATTCAAGATGTTGGATGAGCAACTGAATACAAGAAGAGCCAACAAAGATGCAGGACTCAGTTACAAAGGAAAAGACTCTACCGAGAAAGGAATTCATACTACGGAGAGAGGAGAATCATCAAAGCAAGCTAGAAAAAGGAATAAAATCAAAAGAAAGAAGCCTATTTGCTACTACTATGGAAATCAAGGTCACACTGCCAACATATGTCAAATCAGACAAGGTAAGAAACTGAATATCACTAAGTCCAATGGTTATTGTTACAATTGAAATAAATATGGTCACACATCTAATCAATGTCGAACAAAGTCTGTTAACAACTATCAAAAGGAAAAATACAAAGGGTTTTGTAGAAACTGCAATAGATATGGACATAGTACTGAGAAGTGCTGGCTTAAGCAAAAGAACTACATGTGGTCTGCACACCAAGCAAACACTAGAGGTTACCAAACATACATAGATCCTTACCGACAATATGCAGTAGTACCATGGGATTACAACACAAGGATATGGTGTGAATGTTGTGGAAGGTATGGACATATTAGTGCCAAATGTTTTATAAGGTTTGGAATGAAAAAATGAATATCATGGAGAAATCCTGGTATGGCATGTTTTCATTGTCACAATGTTGGACACTTGGCTGGAGATTGCAGAGATCAACCTAGAGGAGACACTAAAGAAATAAAAGAGAAATTAAAGATGATTTGGAAAAAGAAGGAAATTGTGTCAAATGAAGAAAGCACCTTACCTACCGAGTTAGGTGCACCTATTCCATATTAATTAGTAAAGGTATTAAGGGACTTCATTCTCTGAAGGTTAAAATCATAACAGTTCTTATTCTATTATGTACTAAATTCAAAATCTGCATAGTTAAGATGCATCAGTAAGTTTGAAATTCTATCAAAAGTAGTTTACAGTAAACCTGTCAAGTCGGTGAATACAGGAAGCCTGTCAAGTTGGTAAATGAAGGAAATTTGGTTACTCGGTTAAAATGAAAAAAAAGGGAGAGTAAATCAGTTAAAGGTGAACTGAGTGCATTTAATATTTTTGACCTAACCTGCACGGAGCCCAATAAGGTATTGTGTGTACTTAAAGGTATTTTCATGATCATTTACACTTACAAAGTTTTCAAAAAAGTAGTGCAGAGCGAATCAAGGTGATCAAACCTCATTCAGAGAAAATCCAAGGTATTTACATCAAATCTCATCGCATTGTTGAGTTGGTTTACCGATCTTATCAAATTGTTATTATCTACTGAGTGTGAAGTGTCTGTCATTTGTAAACCGTCAAACGCTAAGGATAGTTTGCTAAGTTTTACCTGAAATCTATAATGGCACCCAAGAGCCAAGATCCCATAGTTGTCAATAATGTAGAGAAGCTCTCACTAAAATACTCTTTGACTCCTAAAGTTGCCTCTGAACCGGATGACAAAACCACCTTTTCACTCATCCCAGATCGAGTCTTGTTAGTCGAAGATGTGAGATTCTTCACCAAATGTTGTGTTGAAGAACTTGCTCATGTTGAAATAAGAGACACCTATGATGAACTATGTACTGATGGTGTATTAAACAACAAGTATGAACACATCATAATCAAAGGATTGACTGAAGCCCTAACCTATCCTTGTGTGTTCAAGCCCCAATGGGTTAAGTTTGTTTTAAGTAGAGTTCATGATGATTTCATGTGGCTAGAAGAGAAACCATTCAAAATCACCAAGGAAATCATTCCTGTGATCACCGGTTATCCTATCTATGATCATGCATAAGCTCAAAAGATGATATCACATAAGGAATTGATCAATTTAATCGGAGTAGAATTTGATTATAGAGGACTGAAATTGAACAATGTCACTGATGCAAAACTTAAGTTTGCCATTAGAGTAATTGGTTACTGTTTCTACCAATCAGCAAGGGAAAACAATGTACCCTATGCAGCAGTTGACATAGCTTATAAAATTGTGAAAAAGGGAATGAAAGTTGACTTATGTGAAGCGTTACTGAAAAACCTATTTGAGAATCTGAACATAATAAGGAAGCCAAAGAAGAACAACTCGGCAAATACTCTAAAGTTTGGTTCACTTCTTGTATGCATGTTTTTCTACTTTGAAAAATTCTTTCCATCAGTCAGTAAAGTAGTTTGGGAGCTACACCGACCAATCACCCACCAGATTAATGACTTTATCAAGAAGCTAGGTGATAACTTCAATGACATAATGGATGCTTATTTGAGTAAATTTCAAGAGAAAATGCACAATAGGTACCGGATTCGACCCTAGCTAGTGGAGAAATATAAAGATGACATATGCTTTGAGGTAGACACTGATTACTGTTATGTGAATGATGTGGAACCAAGAACTCAATCTTTGCCACCTATGGGTTACGAGATTGACTTTGACATCACACAATAGAAAATTGATGCATATATTTCATTACCAAGGCATGCTACCAAGCTAAGGTATGGAACCTATGAAGAGGTGAAGGGAAAAGTAAAAATGAGCATTGTAGTACCGAAAGCTACAAGAAAAGAAACAAAGATGATAAAGGTTTTAATGGAGAAATTCAGAGAAGATTCTTCCTCCACACCTGTCAAAGGCACTCTTGCCATCACCGAAGAGGAATCAGAAGCTCAAGAGGAAACTATAACACTGAGCACTGAACTACCTAAGGGTAAAGTGTTGAAAAGAAAGAAACAGGACACTTCAAAGGCCCTACCGACTCCTCCAACAAAGAGACCTAATACAAGAGCATCAGCTGCATCATCGAGTAAGAAACAAAAGAGTGTTACTGCTCCTAAGGTAACCAAGACACACCAGAAATCTACTCGGAGACTCATTTTGGCAAAAGAGTCTAGTGATACACAATCTGAGGATGCCAACAAATTCCAGATTGTCAAGAGCAAGAAGGTAAATATACATAGTGTTGAAAACTTCTGTGCCAATCTAAAAGAATATGGTGGATTTGGTTCTTTTAGATATGTCAAGTATGAAACTAGAAATAACGATGAGAAGAGACAAATTGAAGAAGCTATCATCTGTACACTTCTAAAGTTTAGGCTAGCTCCATTGGAACTAATAAAGTTACTTCCAAATGAACTTTACTTGCATATTGATAATAGGTGGAAATATGCAATGGACTCAGAGAAACAAATCAGAGAAAGAATCCTAGTCCATCTATTTCTTGATATGTCTGTAGAAGAAATAAAGGAACATTTGACAACCTACAATTCAAAATTTCTTGTCAAACAGAAAGCCTTAAAACTGATGAATGGGCTATATATTGATGTAGAAAATGAGACAAAAGCAAAATGGCAGGAAATCTTCAAAATCAAAGATGCTGGTGAACAATCTACAGTTAAAATCGTTGATGTCACCAAGAAAGGTCCTGATACTACCAAGAAAGACCCTGCTGACACTATTCAAATTGATGAAGATGTCATGGATACAGAGGAACAGGAGCAGGAAATGATAGAAGGCACTTGTATCTAGTGAATCCGTTTTAGAACAAGTTTAGCCTTATCCACCAATCACTTAACCTGTCTCTACCAAAGCTCGTTAGGATACAACACAAGGAACCGAAGGTCACAAGTCTACAATAGGAGAACATACTACTATAGACCAGACCTCTCAAGCACCTTCGAGCACTAAAAATGTAGCAGCTCAGGCACCCAGTACCAAGACACCGAAAGACACCACAATAGCTACAAGAACCGACCAAAGTGTTGCCTCTACCGAGCAACCTACCGAGGGTCAGCAAACCTCTCAAGCTATTGTCTTGGTCCAACCATCCAAAGGTAAAGAGAAGAAGGTGAAAAAGCATAGTTTCAAAGTTGATTTATCTAAACCAATAGTGTTTCCCAATGTGGATATATCAAAATTAAAGGGGTAAGCACTCATTGATTTCAGTGAACTATGCAAAGCAAAGGCCGAACAAGAAAAACAGATGGCCATACAAAAGAAGAACAAAGTACTTTAGAAGGTGAAGACACTGCTATCCGATATTCTACCTACAGCTATAGTGTCGACTGATGCAACCATCTACATTCAACTAGATGAAATCCTTAATCAAATAGAAACATTTGGAGTTGATGCATCTGAGTATTTGAGAAAGCTCAAAGACAAGGAGCTTATTGCAAAAATGATTGAAGAGGTACAAAAAGCTCTAGCTATTGGGAAAGTCAAACTTGTCAAATTCATTACTGAGTTATCCCCTCAACTCAAGCATATTCTTTATTTATTTCACAAACTTTGTACATTTTCTATATTCATTAAAGATATCAAGAATAAAACTGATGCAATTGAGAAAGAGATCACCAATCTGTCAGATAAGTTGACCGTAGAGCCCAATTCCGTTCAAAATTTTTATACCAAGATTCAACAGCTCATGGCTCAACAATTGGAACTAATAAATGAAGAACACAAGATAAGGATGGATATAATGACACTCCAGACATTATTTCTTCCTCATATTTCATCAGTTCAAGAACAGATTAACCGAGCCACACGCCTATCTACTACACAAGTAGGAAGCACTCTTGATGGCTTAATATCACTATTGGTTGATATTCAAGCACAAAATTCTTTAATGGAACGTGTAAAAGATACACTCTTTGTTGCTCTCACCAATGCCCATAAGAAGTATAAATCTATTTTTGACCAGTTACCACCCCCGGATGGAAATTAAAGTTTTTGATGTTTGTCAAAAAAGGGGGAGTGATACTATATTGATGGAGTAATATGATAGTCTTGAGTAAAACAGTGTTGGTGATACAGTTTTGATATAAGTATTCAGAGTATTGTATACAGGGGGAGTATACTCAGCAGAGTATGTAGAGTATCCAAGGATAGTAAGCAAAGCACACAAAAACAAAACCGAGCATGCAAAATCAACGTTATATATAGTATAATGATAAGGGGAGTATATTTGAATATACTATTTCATTGACTATTGTATATACTGCCAAGTATAGTCATTTTACAAAGTATATAGATTTTTTGAGTTATGACTTTGAAAGTAGTTTTTGTCAAACATCTCAACTAATGTCAAAAGGGCAGATTGTTACTACTTATCAAGTTGCCATTAGTTTTTATATTCAAAGTCATACTATATACTCTAGTCAGTTAACACTACTGAATCATGCAGTCGGTATACACAGAGAAGTCGGTATGCATAGTCTAGTCGGTTACAGAAGAAAGTAGTCATAGAACGTAGTACACACCAAGCTATCTACCGAGTATCTTATTATGTCTACCGAGCAGCAAAGATGACACACTGAGTTGATATACACTAAGTGTAACATGTTACCAGATACATTGAACCTGGATATGCATATGAAAAAGAAGACTATTACAGAGACACAGAGGTCACCGAGAAGGTTTTCAGAGAACAGTCAAAGAATAGAGTAAATAGAAGGGTTTACCGAGTTACTATATGGGTTACCGAGGTATACTATAAGCAAAGTAATCTATTCTAAGCACATATATAACATTTCAGATGTAAAGTTGTAGATATTTGTAATGATTTTATTGTAATATTGTGAAGTTGAAAGAGAAACCTTTAATAGGGTAAAAGACTCTAATCAAGTCTATAAATTGTAAAGCCTCTAACTAGGTGCAGCATTCAGAATAAATGTTGTAAAATCCTTTAGCAAGGTAGATCTAACAGCTCTCATTACTCCTAACAGGGTAAGCTATTAGAAATAGCTAATATGTAGCTCTAACCGAGCACTCTTTATTATTGCAGTAGTGAAGTTGTGGGTGCCATCCCCACTGCAATTTTTCTCTCTAACCAAGAGTTTCTGCATAACCAAAATATATGTGTTATGGAGTGAATCATGTATGATTGTTATCTATTTTTTTAACTTTATTTTATGTTACTGCACTATTATGTTTATGCATAACAGTAAAGATATTATTCAAGAAAAATTTTGGAGTACTGATTCACCCCTCCCTTCTCAGTATATTAGCTTTCCATATTGTGCCTAACATTTATGGCCTTTGTAATTTGTGTGGGAACTATTCTTTGATAGGTGAATGTTTGCATGAACATGTTTCATCTGAGTTTGGACAAAAAATGGTTGATGTTAGGAGATTTAAAAATATAGAATACCCTCTAAACAATGGAAAGATGGGGAAACATTTAGAATTAATAACAGAATAGAATAGTGTGAAAGCATTTATGTTTGAGTTTAAAAGTCATATTGTTCCAAAATAAGTGAAACATTCCCAACATGCCCAATAGCTTGATAGACAGTTTCGCATATGCAAGAACACATTTCCAATTGGAACAATAGTATTAGTTGTGGATTTTGCAAAAAATTATACTCTAAAACCACAAGAGGAAACTCAATCACAATACTACAACTTAGTGCAAGTCGCCATATTTGTGCATATTATATATAGACATGACCATGACAGTACAGAAGATAGCAAAATTTTTTTGAGGGAGTATCATTTCTATGTTAGTGATAATCAATTACACTCGTTAGAGTTTGTTCAACATTACTTCAAGGTATTTCATGATAATGTTAAGGAAAGAGAAATTGACATGAAACAACATATGATATGGTCAGATAACTACACTAGATAATTCAAAAATGCAAGAATGTTTTATTGGCTATGTAAAGTTCACAAGATAACCAATGTCCATTTATGGAGTTTTTTTGAAACAGGACATGGTAAGGGGCAACATGATGAAGTTGGTGCCTATGTAAAAAGAGCTCTTGCTAGAGAACAATTAAAATTTGAGGATGCAGTGAAATTCAGAGATGCTCGTGCAGTTGTAGATTTGTGCAATTCAAATTTGTCAAAAGGATCAACTGAAAACTTTGTAATTCAACATTTCTTCTGGTTGGTAGAGAAAGATAGTATTCCTATTTGGCATGATTTAAATACCATCATTAGATCAGCTAAATGGCATTCATTTTAAGAGTTCTAATTCAAACACATGGACTATATTCACAAGGCAACTTGCTTGCTTTTTTCAGTTTTGTGTTTTCAGAGATTGGGAGTTTTATGATAATAAAGAATGGGTTGAAGAATGGCAACAAGGATAATTGACACCCATAGAAGCAAATGATCCACATGAAAGAAATGATGAAGATATGGATCAGATGTTTGCATCAAATAACTATGATCACATTTCAGATCTTATACAACAAGGTAAACTTGTTTTTGAAATTTATTTTGATTTATTAAATATTACATATATATATGAAATCTTAGAGTGTATATTTTTGTTTTTATTTCTCATTAAATATTAAAATAAAATTGTTTTGGGCATAGGACATTTCTATGTTGTTGTTGCACCAGAGGACAATGAAGAGGGGATAGAGTATTGGTTGGCTCGATGTGTAGAGCCAAAACATAAGGTAACCACTCCTCGAGTAGATGATGATGGTTATGAATATCCAACAAGATTTGTGGTTGTTGTTGGCACTTGGCTATGCAAATATCTAACAAGAAAGGATGGATTGCTCGCATTTGAAGATTATGAATAAGAGAAGAAGATTATGCATTAATCACATTTTCTAGTGGCAACTAATATAAAATTGGATAGATATCATGGTAGGCCTGCTAATAAACAACTATGGACTCTCTCTATGGAAGAGCACGAGACAATTATAAATGCTTTGAAAAAGAGAGAGGATGTAGATGTTATAACATAATGAATATCAAGTAAGTTATAATTTGAACCCTTAATCCACCTCCCTTTTAAAAGTTGTGATGCATATTTTATATAGCATTTTAAATCATGCATCATAATTATAAAATCTAATCTAGTCATTTTGTTTCAGGTCTACCACAAGTAGAAGGCATCAATGAAAACCAAGTTATTTGTGCATACTTTATGTTTCATTTTGAATAATTAAAAGTAAGTTAAAGTTTTGTACCCTAAAGGAAAATCCCTTTAAAGAGTCGTGATGTATTCTTTATGTTGTATTTTAAATTCAATGCATCCTCATTATAAAAACTAATCATATGTATTTTTCTTTCCCAGGTCTCTCAGAGTAGACTTGGCCTCAATGACTACTATTGTTTGTGCATACTTTATGTTGTATTTTGAGAGATATAAATCCTTATTATTATAATTTAAATAGACTATTTATTTTATTTAGATAGTTCTTCTTGATTACACATTGTGTAATATACATAAATGAGAGACTATTGGTCAAATTTGTGAATGAGATAATTATGTTTTAATCAAGTTATATTCAATATATTTTTTTTGATACTTTTCTCTTATCATCATTATTATTGTAATGGTAATTATATATTTTTCTTATCTATGATGATTAATACTTTTTAATTTAAAATATGTTATAATTATAAGATATGTTTTGATACTTTGGTCTTATCATCATTGTTAGTTCATGATGTACACCTTTAGTTTATCTAATCACAAGTTATTTAAATAAACTTCCAAAAATAAAATTTCAATTCCACATAATCCATATAGTTATTTAAGAACAACTTTCATAAATAAAATTTCAAGTCCACATAATCCATATAATATCTAATCCATATATATATTTGGATGGTAACATGATGAAATCCACATAATATATAATGTTCACAAAATATATAAAGTATGCACAAAATATATATGATCTAATCCTATTATGCAAAAGTCCATAAAAAAGTAGATATCATATAAAAAAGTACATGTACATCATATTAGAGCCAAATAAACAGTAAAATCTAAGTGCTATCATCAATAACATCTCGTGGCCTCTTCTCCCCGGGATGTGGTCCAAATCCACCCGTCTCATGTTGTACAAGGAAAATATAATATTAAAATACTTGAAATTAACTATTAAAAGAATCATTTATCAAATATAGTTGGAATACATAAATTAAGTTACAAACTTACCATATGCTCATCAGATCCTCTAGCACTATCTCCTCTAGTAGTATCTTGTGCAGTATCAACACCAAATGTAGTGCTAGCTAACTCTTGTACAAGGTCAAATTCAAAGTCTCCAATTAAATCTTAAATTAAGAGTCAAAATAAGATCAAATTAAGTATTACATATTAAGACCTCAAAGGATCTCGATGTACGTTCAAATTGGCTTTGATAAAAGTTATGAGGATAACCTATCCTAATAGTAGTGTCCACCTGCAAACATGCATTTAATGAAATCATATTTAGTGAACATATATATGTGTATTAAATAATTTCAAGTTAAGTTACAATATTGTAAGAGTTCATATTTAATTTATGAATTCTAAGATACATACCATAGATGGTGTCACAATAGTCACACCCTCTTCTCAATGTGATGTAGAGGGTCCCTCATGACCTGAATCCTAGAGAAAGAAGCATTCAATGTATCAACATAAAAACTTATATATTATATGATGATAACATATTAACTTAAAAAACTTGTACAATGTATAGATGGAAATTGATACTATACCCCATAAGGTGTGCCGAGTTATGTTCCAGTAGATGCAATATTGACTGTAATATTAGGTGTAGTCCTTATCTACATAAACTAAATTTATTTAATGAAGTATTAGATTGTATAAAAAAAAGACATGCACTTAATTTATACCTATATTTAATGAAGTATTTAAATATTGACATGTACATGTATATATATATATATAAACCTGTTCAAGATGATCATCAGAGCAAAGAAAATACATATATGATGTCATCATACTATCATCTATTGCATCATGCTCAATTGGAACTAAAGCAAATCTTGGATTAGTAGTAGGACCTACACACATCTCCTGACAACTCAAATACATATGTGGCATCCATCGAGGATAGGACTCCATGTGAGCAGCTTGCTCACTGAGGTTACTTGTGAGAGAATTCAAAGCATCTAATATCAAAATGAATGATGTAATTTGTACATCTGCAAGAATAGAACTATGGGTGGATCTGGTAGGGGATTATTACTCTATGCCCCTAATATATGTTATGGCATTCCACGACCAACACCCTGGAATGACTTAATATCAAAATAATTTGGTTTCTAGTGCATTACAAACTCACAGTATAATTTCTTCAAAAAATAAAAAGGGGCCTCATAATTATGATGTGGTGGATAATCAAACACCATCCACCATCTATCCCAAAAGTGTCTAGCCATTTTTGGATGTACACACCACCTAATTGAAATTCTGTTCTGGTTAGGTTGCATTGGTTCTCTTGTTTTTGGGTTAGTAAAGTATGGACATAAATGATCTTTGGTTATTTTGAGATCAGTGATTTGCCTATAAGTTAAGCCATCAGCATAAAAATCATGCCTCTTGTCATCATCTATAAAATTGATCTAATTGAGAATCAATAGATCTAACTGACTCGACAAAATTTTGCATTGATTTTGCAAACTCTAGAAGATGGGGTGGCATGATTAGCTCATTTTAGATAGCAATAATATTTTGTTCAATCACTTGTAGGTTTTCATTAATTCATTCTCTTAAATAAATTTCATCCAATCTAGGGGGTGGAGGTGGAGGTGGGGGTGGTGGTGGTGGTGGTGGTGGAGGTGAAGATGGAGGTGGAGGAGGAGGAGGAGGGGGTTGAGGTGAGGGATTTTCCCCTAATAGTTCATCTATGTCAAAGACATCCATGATAACAAAGAGCTCATGCATATATAAAGATATACATGAATTATATACAACTCTATGTCAAAGAAGAATCTATTTTAGTTTAAAAAAAAACATTTATAAATAGTAACATTTCTATGTTATTGAATGAGATACACATGAAATATAATATAATATTGAACTTAGAAAAATATACATGTACATACTATTGAATCTTTAAATATAAAATTTGCACACAAAACTTAATAAAAACTTTCAATGAAACTTCATAAATCTATTATATATTAGATTTAATGCATTCATTTCTTGTAAAATGCATCAACTATTAAAATCACTATAAAATATTCCATACATAAGATCAATAAAGAAGTGGGAAATAAGATGATCCTCCTTCATGTAAGAATATATAAGGATTGATGATAAGTGCTTAAAAAAGATATTGAAATGTAAGATCATTACACTCTATAAACCAAGATATGATCATAAGATCATGCAAGATAATAGAAATACAAGATCATCATGTGAGGCACAATCATATGATACTAAGATGCAAAAATGTGTGATCAAATAGTGATAATCTATTATATTCTCTAAAATAATAGGCATGACAATAAAGGATTGTAAATAGCATGCTCTTGTTGAAAAAAAAAAATAATGATGATGATAAGTCATTGATGAAAAATAATAAATGACATTTTTTTAGTAATTAGACATAAGAGTAAGAGATCCTAGAGACCTAATTGTCAATGTACCTAGATATAATTATATATAAATGGAAGGATATACAAAAATGATCTAAAGTGATAAATTTCCCAATGTGTGAACATAAGATAATACTTTAAGAAGGTAGATTAACCAATATACAAACATAAGATAATGCTTTAATAAGATAAAAAAAACACTATATGAACATATGTGAAGCAAATAGTCTTGAAGATCATAAGATAGAACAAAGATTAAAGTATAAGAAATAAATAATTATGAGAAATTAATAGTTATTAATAAAGATTAGATAATATAAAAATAGGAGATAAAACATATGAAGTAAAAGTAGGATTAAAAAAGGAAATCAAGTGATAAATAATTAAACATTCCCTACAAGTGGGGTAATAGAATATGAAGTAAACATAAAAGATTAGATTATGTGATATCTAGTGGTTTCTCTTTTATGTTATGTGTCAACTCAATGTGTACATTCACTTTGTTGGTGCAACATTATTTTCTTGCATTTAGCTAACTAATGTATTGCATATTTGCACCTAGGATAGGATAAGATTACTTGGGTAGATATCTACCTAGGTAGGCATCACATGTTCAACTCATACTCCATACTTTGGTCGAGATGTGGATATATGTTACTCATCTTCTAATTTTTTTTGTAAGAGTTCTCTGTAAAGAGGATTCTATATATTAGAATTTTCCTAAAACATGTCTCAAAATGATTAAAACACTTGAATCAAGGTCAAAAACTAGGAATGTGAGATACATGATATGGATGATGACAAGGATGGTTGAGAATAAAGAGAATTTGAATGGATTATGGTATACTCCTAAGTGTAGGGTGTAGACACCTAAAACTATCTGATTGATCATGTACTAATTATTCATCTAATTAGTTAAATAATCTTTATTATTTAATTAATTGAATTAATCTTATTCTTCTAATTTCATATTTCCTCATAATCTTACTAATTATTCTATTTTCTATTCTATCATCATCTAGTCATTTTAGTCATTTTCTAAACATTAATTAATAATTTATTATTTAATTAATTCTAATTAATTCCCCAATTTAAATAATCTTTAGTATTTAAATAAATTACTAATTATTCAATTTCTATCTCTAATCATCTAATCATTCAACCCTCCTCTAAATATTAATTAAATATTTAGTATTTAATTAATTATGATTTAATCCTTTAATTTAAATAATCTTTATTATTTAATTAAATTCCATTTCTAAATAATTAAATAGTTTCTTTAAATTATTTAATTAGCTAAATAATTCTTCAACTCCAAATCCCCAAATTCTAATTTCATTTAATTTCATATTCTTCTAATTTCTTTCAAATTCAAATACATGTGCATGATTTCAAAAACCAAATTGAAAATCAAAGTCAAGTTCTAAATATATTCAAATGCTAAATTGAATTAATAAATTCAATTATTTGAATAATATCTCATGCAAAGATTAAATTAATAATCTAAATCTAAATGCAAGCACATGCTAAGTTAATTAATTCAATCAATTAATTAATTCAATCATTTATCTCTCCAATCTCTATTTCCATCTTTCAATTAGCTTTTTCTAAATTAATCTTTCTTTGTCATCCTCTTTATTTCCACCAATCATTCTTATTCTTCCCTCAGTCAGCTTTTTCTCAATCAGTTAACTCAATTAATCTATTCAATCTATTGAGTTTCACTCCTACAATCACTAGTTCAACTATCAATTTTCATTTGAGCTCACCTGAGTTCACACCTCTTGATAATTATGTTCCACCTTTCAATCAATATCATCCAATTTTCTATAAATTGAGCATCCAATCTCCATTTTCAATCCTCCTCAATCTTGGACAATTATTCTGAATCACGAACTTTGAATCTTTGTGTCACTTGTAGGTTACCAATGCAATATCTGAGAGCCATCATACCACGAAGAGGAGAAGAGAAATGGAAGTTCTACGTAGTCACGGAATGGGGAGTTTTTATTGATTTCATTTATAATTCCTATTTTGCCTGGTTGTGTTATTTCATTACATTGTTTGTTAAATTTTGATTAGGATAGCGATTCATGATTTCCCTTGTTTCTAATTGATTAATTTGTTAATAGAAGATGAATTTTTCATCCCACATTTTGGTGAACCTGACATGAAACTAATAGCAATTTAACCTTTTTTTGTGTTCTGCGTGATTTTTGCAGGTTGAGCGGATTTTTCATTTTTTTTTCAAGTTGCATGAATTTTGAGGAAAGATTTTCTATCATGCAATTGAGATTACATCATCATGCAATCACAACAACAGGATCACACATTCGACCCTTCGAGGTGATACATTCATTCAGACAGGGTAATGCAATTGCCCTTTTAGGATCATGCATTCACAGGAAGCTTTGTTGTTTAATTTTTTCTTTCGTCTATTATCTATTTTGTTTAATTATCTCTTAAAATTGGTTAATCCAGGATCAAATTGCTTTTTATTTCATGATTTGATTAACACTATTTATGGCAAGAAAAGTCCAGTTCAAGATTTCAAGTGCAAGAAGGACAAAACAACAAAGGAGAGAAGCCAAACGATATCAAAAAGTTCTCCAGGCAGAAAAATTGATACAAGATTTGGAAGAACAACTGGCCTTAGACATATATAATAGCCTAGTTCTTTCTTATACAGTTAAATATGATCTAATCAATATTGAATGGATGATGAGGGATTTGGCTAGGGCTCCACAATTGGTTTTGCAGGTTCCTGATTGGGTTTAGTTTGCTTGTATTTTTCTAACCTTTTTTTTTTTTTGTTATCTGCATTCTATCACACAATCAACCTGTTAGTGTTACGCAATCGACCAGATACCGTGATGCATTCAGTCTGTAAGTATCACGCAATCACTCAAGTAGTATTACGCAATCACCTCTGTTAAGTTTTGAGTTTTTGTTTTTTGTTGTTTAATTTTACTACTAATCTTCTGTTTACAGCCTGTGGTGGATTCGCAGAGAGGATTAGATTAGTAATTTTGCATCCACACTTCACACTTCAATTTTTAGTGCTTAAAATCAACAACAGTTAAAAAGGACATGCATGGATAATCTCACACTTCAATTTATTTAGTGCTTAAAATCAACAACAGTTAGAAAGGACATGCATGGATAATCTCACACTTCATTGTTGGTGTTTAAAATGAACATGGGCTAAAATTGACATGCATGTATCTCACACTTGGTTTTTGGTGCTTAAAAATCAACAAATGGTTAAAATGGACATGTATGCCTTCATACTTGGATTTGGTGTTTAAAATTGACATGCACATTCATATCTAATACCTAAATTTGGGCTATAAAATGAAAGTGAATCAGGCTGCATTAGATTAAATCATTTTTCATTTTCTTAAGGGAAAAGAACTTTTTATTGTTTATGGGGTGGACCTACTATTGCACTAACTGACTTTCTACCCACCATCGAGCTCTTGGGAGAAAGAAGGAAGGTGACAATGACATCCAAATTTTCTTTTATTCTACGTAGTGAGGGGTATCTTTGACTAGGGATTTCATCACCCCATAGAGGTACTTCAAATTGGGATGTGTTGGGGATATCATCTCTCCTAGCATACTCTCGAGCAGGTTTTTTGAGCCACTATATAAATAAACTGGTCAGGCAGCTAGAGTGTTGAGTGTATTCAACGTATGTGGGGGCCTTCCCTGCACCGATAAGTTTAACTAAAGCCTTAAGTGGCTTGCTTTAAGAATTTGTTGCTAGATTAGGACCCCTCAAAACCTAATACTAAGAACCAATTTAGTTGCCAAAAATCCTACATTCAGTGGTTCCAAGAGTGCAGATTGTACCCCATAGATACCCTTGATGTACCTTACACTATGATATAGGAATCCCTTGGCTAAAAGATCCTCGGATATTCTAGGTAAGAGAGACTGGCATGCCCGAGAAGTGTGTGTCGTGGAGTGGAGCCAGTGCTGCCAAACTCTCTATTTGTTCATTTTGTCTTGGTATTTCATAAGGGCCTCAGTGAATGGTGTCCACTATCCATGGTGTCCACTATCCAGCCTAAGATTGTATTCAATTCTTTTTTATGTATCGTTGTGCTAGACCAGTATTGAGTTAGTCCCTTGGGCTATTTCAGGCCCTATCCCATGTATCTCCAAATTTTCTGAGATTGTATGAAAATTGAGTCAGTCAGCTATACATACCTACCAACAATTGTTCTCAGATTTCAAAAACTACAAAAGCATTGTCCTACACATGAAGTTACAAAAAACAAAGTCCATTTTGAAACCGATCCTCAAAAGTCCTTACATACTTGTGACCCTAGGTAGTCTTTTACATAGACTTTTCCATAGTCCTAAATTACATCCTCATTATTGTCCTACATCTTTTACATAGTCCCACTTACGTCCTCATTATCATCCTACATATTTTGCATAGTCCCACTTACGTCCTCATTATCATCCTACGTCTTTTGCATGGTCCCACTTATGTCCTCATTATTGTCCTAAGTCATTTTTGCATTATCATCCATATTAGTTACAGTATCATATACGTCTTCATCTAGACCTCATATACCTCTAAGTCCATTGTCAGTTATAGGTTCATAGCATGTGCATAGGTTCATAGCATGTGCCTTCATGGGTCTCCCAGATGATGGTTTTCTCCCCCTCAAGCAACCTAATCTAGTTTCAAATGGTGGTCAACAAGAAATCATTGATGGTCTAGCTAACTTAGCTTGGGATTTAAGAAGAAGTGCACCTCAATATATAGGAGTCATACACGAGATAAACATTGAGTCTAGGATTGCCCGTATAATTTATAGAGAGATTGAGGCTGAACAACTTCGTCAACAAATGGAAAGACTTTGCATTAGAGAAATCTAGAAATGCTAAAAAGGTCTCACATCAAAATCCTCAATAGAGACTAGCAACATTGACTAGGAGATTGGCTAAGTGGGTTATGATCTTGAGTGAATTTGATATAGAATACATAGACAAAAAAGCCATCAAAGGACAAATCATAGCAAATCAATTAGCAGAGGCTCCTATACAAGACAATCATCTATTGCTGATAGATTTTCCAGACGAATCCGTGTTTTCATTAACTACCTCGGTAATGTGGAAGTTATACTTTGATGGGTCATATACAAGTCACAGATCTGAAGCTGGCATTCTCTTCATTACTCCTCAAGGGGATGTTATACCTAAGTCATTTAGGATCAATTTCCCATGCACCAACAATATGGTTGAATATGAAGCTCTCCTCATAGGGCTTCGTACAGCCATACAATAGAAAATATAAGAGTTATAGGTCTATGGTGATTTGCAGTTGATTGTAAACCAAGTCAATGATGATTACAACATGAAGGATGATGAACTCATGCCTTATAAGAAGTTGGTCGAAGATTACAAGGAGCACTTCAGCAAAATTACCTTCAAACAAATCCCAAGAATACAAAACAAGGCAGAAAATGCAATGGCAACTATAGGATCTCTTTGTAATATGCCTACTAATGAAACCCAGTTTGAGTTTATCATAGAACAGTTAATGCTACTTGCATATGAGACTCCCTTATGAGACTATGTATATGAAATTATGGGTACAAAATCACCTTAGTATAATGAAATATATACATATTTACACACCCAATACATGTCACCAGATCTGTCCAGAAATCAAAAGAAGACCTTTATTCATCAGGCATCTAGAAACACTATTATAGCTGATACTTTGCATAGAAAGGGTTTCGATGGAACTCTTCTTCGATTTCTAGATGAGAATGAAGCACACCTTGCTTTAAAAGAAGTCCATGATGGAATTTGTGGGGCTCACCAAAATGGTCTACCATTGTCAAAGAAATTGCTGAGAACATGGTATTACTGACCAATAATGGAAAAAGACACTTACAAGTACATATAGAAGTGTAAAAAATGGCAAATGCATGGAGACCTTATTCATGCACTAGCACAAGATCTTCAACCCATCACATCACTGTGGCCATTTTCACAATGGGGATTAGATCTAGTGGGTAAAATCAACCCTACTTCTTCTAATGGGCACAAGTTTATCTTGACAACCACTGAATACTTTACTAAGTGGGTTGAGGCAATTCCTTTAACATACACCACTGGAAAGCAGATAGAAAAATTCATGCTCAACTACATTATATGTAGATACAAAATTCCAATGTGCTTTGTTACAGATAACAAGTGTCCATTTAGAAACCAGGAATTAAAAGAGTTATGTGACAAATTCTACATACAACAGAGATTTTCAATGCCATACTATCCACAAAGTAATGGACAAGTAGAGGCTAAAAATAAAACAATACTAAAAATTCTTAAGAAAGTAGTCACTGACATAGGATAGGACTGGCATCTCCAGTTAAATCATGCTCTTTGGGCCTACAAAGCAAGAGTATGCACACCTATAGGAGCAACACCATATTCCTTGGTCTATGGGACAGAAGTGATACTCCCTATTGAAATAGAAATACTGTCTCTAAGAGTCTCCTTACAGAACATCATATCAGAGGAAGACTACAGGGTAACAAGGTTACAAGAACTTGAAACCCTCGATGAAAAAAGACAAACAACATTTAACCATCTACAAGGATATCAAAATATATTGAGACGAAGTTATAATAAATGGGTCCGCCCACAAAATTTTCAAGTGGGAGATCTAGTACTTAAAGAGAATAAAAGGAACCTAGTAGAATGAGAAAGGCTAGGGAAATTCAAACCTAACTGGCTAGGTCCTTTCATAATAACAAGGGTCATAGGAAATGGAGCCTATAATCTGGCTATCATGGAGGGAGATCCAATCTTTGACCCTATGAACAACATGCACCTTAAGCGATATTATACCTAAGGGTTGTTTAGTTTAGGTTTTATTTTCCACATTGCATATCATATCATTTAAAACATAGCATTACATGTAGTTTCTTTTTTAGATGCATTGCATTCTTAAACTTTTCACATTTTCATATAGAAGCATCAATAAAACAAGGCAACTGTTCAAGTTTATCATTTGTTTGCATCTAAGGAAAACAAGGGTCATCTCCTTTCTTATATATTCAAACATGAAGTCTTTGAGGTTCTAAGGTCATTCATTCTCAACATTACCCTATGATGACACTTTACTTATGGTTGGGTAGCAATTTCACTATTTGAGACTTGTTAACCCATAATCTATCAATTGCTATATCTCACACATTAAGAAGATCTCTAATTCATTCTAGACACCTAGTTGATCATATGACTAGTGAAAATTCTAAAATTCTACTTCAGTGCCGATGTAATTGTCACACCCAAGTAGGTTTCATTACTTACAAGTCAAGGCAAGAAAAGAAAAAAAAAGGAAAAAAAAAGAAAAAGAGCTATGCCAAATATCCATCTCAAGGCAAATAGAGCAATGATATGTAACTGAAATATCATGCATACAAGTGTGACAAAAAGCTTGACTATGGGAACATGCAAGTAACTCCATCGGGGATATGAATGCCTACTGGCAATGAAGCAATATTTAAGAAATTACAGTCTATAACCTCATCGGAGCTCTCAAGGCTTGCTGGTAGTGAGGCTCTATTTAGGATGCTTTTGAAGTTAGAAAAATCATGTAGCTAGTCATATAGGATGCTAAGGATCTTTAGTGAACACAAGAGTGAGAATTAACACATTTGCACACACATGGGAAAAAGAAGATCAAAGTTTCAAGAACCAATGGGGAAGTTTTATGGGTCTCCATTTGTAAATCCTAGTTACTAAGTGTGTTTAGATGAATGTTCCTAGGGACCTTAAGGATCGATTGACCGCTTATCTATGAAATGTTTTGCACCTCCATTTCAATTGGTGTATTCAAATGCAAAAACAAACACAGTCAACCTTGTTTGAATAGGAAATGCATCTTCATCCTACACGTTGCATTCACATAGGTCATGTCAAAAATTTATTTGTCTCCACATACATTGTGCAGATCATCATGTCATACAGGTCTGCACACTAGGGGTATAACTAAAAAAATCCAAAAAATCGTATAAAGTCATGAAAAAATCCAAAAAATCATATAAAGTCCTGAAAAAATCCAAAAAATCATATAAAGTCCTAACAAAATCCAAAAAAGCATATAAAGTCCTAAAAAAATCCAAAACACATTGAAAAACTTAAAATCCAAGAATATCTTAAAATACCAAAAAACATCCATATACAATCCTTCAAAAATACCAAAAACATCCATATACGATGCTTTAAAAAATCCAAACATTCAAATATGATCCTGAAAAAAATTAACCAAAAACATTCAAATATCGATCTACATAATCCAAAAACATCAAAAAAGCTCTTGGAAAAGAACTAAAAATTGAAAATCAATCAATCAGAAAAACTTGCAATAAAATGTCTTGTGAGAAACAAATACCCTAGCAGATATCCAGTAAACACTTCGCATGAAGTTAACAAAGGATACAACTATCCAGTCAAACATCTGCAATCAACTGATCAAACTACCTTATCAATCATATCATATCCATATCAATGTGATCATTATCTTGTCTTAAACAGAAGAGGATACACTCGAAATCAGATAGGTCAGTCTTAAATGGGGTCTGCAACTTTCTGAGATCAAACATTATCAACCATCACATCAAACAACTGAGAATGAAGGCACAAGGTCAATATAGTTGCTGAATTTTGTCTAGGTCAGTCTTTATCTTTTTATCATTTGGTGACAGATTATGTTCCTATGCTACTCAGAGATGTCCACAAGTGACTAGAGGAGCTATGATGGGCATTATCTTTTTCTTTGTTTGTTTCTTGTCTACTACTTGTTTGTTTCTTCAATGAGATATCTTTGCATCTTGGTTCCTTATACCCTGATGTGCTAAGATTCATGGTTCAATAATAAGGCTCAGTGATGAATATATATTGACGCATTAAAATATGTTACACAGGTTCATGATTCTTTCAATTCCATTCTCATTATCATCTCATATGTTTATTGCTAGTTTGTTGATTCTTTTCTCGTCATCTCTTTCTAAATCATCTTCAGTTGCTTCTAATTCATTATTCCATTTCATTCTTTCATCAATCTATTCTCTCATATTCTATCTCAATATCATCTTCATATCACCTATTTCTATCAACTAACCATTCTTCTATCCTTTCATCTCACATTCTTCTTTTTTCGAGAGAGATCATTCATATCTTTAATGCACAAACAATCTCTCGAGGGGGCATTACACCCTAAGTATCACCAGGGCATACTGGGGCAGAAACTTTTTCGTTTTCTTTGAAACAATATCATTTCGACTTTGTCTCAAAGAGGGGCAAACATTACACCCTAAGTATCACCAGGGCATACTGGGGTAGAAATTTTTTCATTTTCTTTGAAACAATGTCATTTGGACTTTGTCTCAAAGAGGGACAAATGTAGACACCTAAAACTATCTGATTGATCATGTACTAATTATTCATCTAATTAGTTAAATAATCTTTATTATTTAATTAATTGAATTAATCTTATTCTTCTAATTTCATATTTCCTCATAATCTTACTAATTATTCTATTTTCTATTCTATCATCATCTAGTCATTTTAATCATTTTCTTAACATTAATTAAATATTTATTATTTAATTAATTATAATTAATTCCCCAATTTAAATAATCTTTATTATTTAAATAAATTACGAATTATTCAATTTCTATCTCTAATCATCTAATCATTCAACCCTCTTGTAAATATTCATTAAATATTTATTATTTAATTAATTGTGATTTAATCCTTTAATTTAAATAATCTTTATTATTTAATTAAATTCTATTTCTAAATAATTAAATAGTTTCTTTAAATTATTTAATTAGCTAATTAATTCTTCAACTCCAAATCCCCAAATTCTAATTTCATTTAATTTCATATTCTTATAATTTCTTCCAAATTCAAATACATGTGCATGATTTCAAAAACCAAATTGAAAATCAAAGTCAAGTTCTAAATATATTCAAATGCTAAATTGAATTAATAAATTCAATTATTTGAATAATATTTTATGCAAATATTAAATTAATAATCTAAATCTAAATGCAAGCACATGCTAAATTAATTAATTCAATCAATCAATTAATTAAATCATTTATCTCTCCAATCTCTCTTTCCATCTTTCAGTTAGCTTTTTCTAAATTAAGCATTCTTTGTCATCCTCTTTATTTCCACCAATCATTCTTTTTCTTCCCTCAGACAACTTTTTCTCAATCAGTTAACTCAATTAATCTATTGAATCTATTGAGTGTCACTCCTACAATCAGCAGTTCAACTATCAATTTTCATTTGAGCTCACCTGAGTTCACACCTCTTGAACATTTTGTTCCACCTTTCAATCAATCTCATCCAATTTTCTATAAATTGAGCATCCAATCTCCATTTTCAATCCTCCTCAATCTTGGACAATTATTTTGAATCACAAACTTTGAATCTTTGTGTCACTTGCAGGTTACCAGCACAATATCTGAGAGCCATCATACCAAAAAGAGGAGAAGAGCAATGGAAGTTCTACGCGGTCATGGAATAGGGAGTTTTTATTGATTTCATCTATAATTCCTATTTTGCTTGGTTGTGTTATTTAATTGTATTGTTTTTAAAATTCTTATTAGGATAGGGATTCGTGATTTCCCTTGTTTCTAATTGATTACTTTGTTAATAGAAGATGAATTTTGCATCCCAAAGAGGGTACTTTTAAAAAATAGATTATACATGATGCAAGAATTTGGTCTTCATCATGGTACTTATCCAAGGTGTTATAAAAATTGTTTTCACCCATGAATAAAATAATTATGTTTAATTTTATCTCTTTTTTAATTTTTATGCAAGACCAAATCCTTTAGGTGTGGATATGTTAAATGATACATAGGATATTTATAACTTTATAAAAATCCTAGCCAAAAAATATAGGACACCAACTATAGACCTATTATGCAATGTCATGGCATAATATGACTTATTATGTCATCATGACATAATAGGTCCTATTATGCAATGACATGATATAATAGGTCCTATTATGCCATGACATGACATAATAGGTCCATAATTAGTCCTATCATACAAAGTAAACATGTAAAATTAGTAATTCAGTGTTGGAGATGAACTAGATGATGAAGTTGGCAATTCACGAAAATCATGTCATGTTGTGGCTTAATAGGTTCTATTATGGACCTATTATGCCATGATGGCATAATAGGTGGACTATTATGCAATGTCATGGCATAATAGGACCTATTATACCATGATGGCATAATAGGTCCTACTATGCTATGACATGATATAATAGGACCAACTATGGACCTATTATGCAATGTCATGGCATAATAGGACCTATTCCAGAATTGGTCCTATCATACTAAGTAAACATGTCAAATTAGCATAGTTCCAGTGTTGGAGAGGAATTAGATGATGAAGTTGGAAATTCAAGAAAATCATGTCATGTTGTGGCTTAATAGGTCCTATTATGGACCTGTTATGCCATGATGGCATAATAAGTGGAGTATTATGCAATGTCATGGCATAATAGGACCTATTATGCCATGATAGCATAATAGGTCCTATTATTCCATGGCATGATATAATAGGACCAACTATGGACCTATTATGCAATGTAATGGCATAATGGGACCTATTATGATATCATGACATAACAGGTCCATAATTGGTCCTATCATACTAAGTAAACATGTCGAATTAGCATACTTTCAGTGTTGGAGATGAATTAGATGATGAAGTTGGAAATTTGAGAAAATAATGTCATGTTGTTGCGTAATAGGTCCTATTATGGACCTATTATGCCATGATGGCATAATAGGTGGACTATTATGCAATGCCATGGCATAATAGGACCTATTATGCCATGACATTGCATAATATTCCACCTATTATGCCATGACATGATATAATAGGACCAACTATGGACCCATTATGCAATGTCATGGCATAATGTGTCCTATTATGTCGTGACATGGCATAATGTGTCCATAATTGGTCCTTTTATACCATCACATGACATAATAGGACCATAACAGGACCTTTATGCCATGACATGGCATAAACCTAAGCCTAAACTTTGATATCTAAAATTTGAAGAGTAATGTTAATTACTTTTAAGGTTATACTAATAGTGGTAACTGTTTATGGTGAAAATGGATACAATAATAATTGAAAGACTAAATGAATTCAACCACAAAACCCTAGCCTAACAACAACAAAACCCTAGCCTAACAACAACAAAGATCCACCATAACATATGAAGATTACCTAAGACAATGCAAATCAAATGAAATCACAAAGATTACACCATCACATGTCCAATAGGGTTTGAATCTCCATTCTTCCTATCTCCATTGATCTTGCTTGATATATTTGCTATCAGATTTTATATGTGCACAAGAGCTCAATAAAGAACAGAAATGTGGTTGCAAGTAGGATCGCATATGAAAGTTCAAAAGTGTAGTCGAGTAGTCCACTGGTCAGGGTTGGTAATGAAGGAAGCATCTCCTTATATAGAAGACACTATATGAAATGGAGGGATAAGATTGAGAGGTGTAAAAGAGTTCGGCTATGATTAGAGGGTCGGTAAAGAAAATAATAAAATAATGAAAGGGGTAGGTAGTGTATGAATTAAGAGATGAATGACATGTGTCATGGGTAGAAAAGGATAATGAATTAATTAAATAAATAAAGATTTATTTAATTAATAGAGGAAGTGGAATCAATTAAATAAATAAAAGTATTTATTTAATTTAGGAAAATGGGATAATTTAAATAAATAAATGTATTTATTTAAATGAGAACTAAGGCTAGAAGAGGATAAATGATTTAATTAAATAAATAAATATTTATTTAATTAATAGAAGAATTAGGCTAAAGTAATTAAATAAATAAAGATATTTATTTAATTAGACATGACAATTTTAGGTGTCTACATTTTGCCACTCTTTTAGACAATGCAACTTGTTGCATTGTTTGAAAGAAGATAATATGAACTGATATAAAGTTGCCCCAAGATGGGAATGATATGCCCCCTCGAGAGATTAAATGAAAATGTATGGAAATATTGCAAACAATCTCTCGATAAGAAAGAAAGGCTAGAATGGACTGACCGGATAGAGTGACAGAGTCATGGGATAACGAAGACTGACTCGAGCTAGGGTAGTCTATAAGATAGACCACGAGGGGAAAACATCCTCATTGTCATCCACACATCCAAGAGATTAGAGTGCATAGAGAGAATAAAGCAGCAACAGTCCGCAGTGATTGCATTGGTGCATAGATTCGATCATGTTCCTCGATTTCAGAGGCCAGCCAACGCAGGAGAGCCGATAAGTACCGCAAAACCTCCTTGTACTTTGTCACAATAAATGTTGTCATAAATGCATGCTAGGTAGGGCAATAAATGCAGTTTTTAGGTAATGTCAAAAAATGTCAAGGCGCGTCTGCGTTGGTGCCAGACGTGTCTAGGTTGGCTAGGTGCATCTGTGTTTGTGCCAGGCGCATTTGTGCTGAAAAAGTGTCTATGCCAGATGTGAGCGCATCTGCGTTGTGCAGGCGTGCTTGTGAAATGTGGGCACATCTATGTAGGATAGGCGCATCTGTGCAGAACAGAGGCACGTCTATGTATTTCAAGTGCGTCTATGCAAAGCAAGCACATATGTGCAGTCTGTAAGTGCGTTTATGTCATGAAGGTGCATTTATGTCTTCAAGGTCAAATCGACAGTTCTGTGATGAACATACGCTATCGATTGGATAATCTGCTGAGAG
This sequence comes from Cryptomeria japonica, assembly GCF_030272615.1. Classification (NCBI taxonomy): domain Eukaryota; kingdom Viridiplantae; phylum Streptophyta; class Pinopsida; order Cupressales; family Cupressaceae; genus Cryptomeria; species Cryptomeria japonica. The sequence continues at coordinate 731,590,132 of NC_081408.1, read as the reverse complement.
GCTACACTCAAGCAGGTCCTCTAGTGAAGACTAGGATAGCAGATAAGGCTAGGATTGATAATTCTGTGATAGAACATACGTTGCCAATTAGGAAACTACTCAAGAGGATACACTCAAGTATAGCCCTAGGATAGGATAGATCGAGGCACCTTGTGATAAACAGTGAGTACCAAGACATAGTACTTTGTGATGAATAGGGAGTACCAATAGGAGTAGCACTTTGTGATGAACAGTGAGTGCAAATATGAGTAGCACTTTGTGATAAATAGGGAGTGCAAAAACATGTAGTACTTTGTCATGAATAGTGAGTACCACTAGGATAAATAGCAACACTTTGTGATGAATAGTGAGTGTCACTAGGATAAATAGCAACACTTTGTGATGAACAGTGAGTGTCACTAGGATAGATAGCAACACTTTGTGATTAACAGTGAGTGTCACTTTGACTGACATGATTGATTTGCCTGACTATAGGAGTACTTACCTATGCTGGAGTCACGGGAGAGATTCCCATCAACTCAGAGGTTATGACCAGAGTTGACATTCAAGGACAAGGCTGCCATTGAGGTTATGGGTTTTTGATTTATTATGTACGTGCTTGATTTTTGAGCAAACATGGGTTTGTTGACTGTGATGGCTGAGAGGTGGCATTCAAAGACATGCACTTTTCATTTGCCTATGGGTGAGATGATAGTCACCTTAGAGGATGTTTATAGGATACTGAGGATATTGATCGATAGGGAGCTGATACCCTATGATCAAGATGGAGACAGGGAGGCCCTGAGATGAGTGTTCTAGGATCCGGGACTGGAGATGAGGGTAGGACATGTTGCCTGGCACACCATAACAGTGATAGGACTGGCGCTACCAACAGTGCTAGGAGGAGTGATTAGCGAGTTCTTGTGTCCAAATAGGGCTGCATGAGGGTTGGCTATGGGCTGGGGGAGCACCTTGGAGACACTAGTTACATAACATACTAGATATGCCTGGTGACCATGCGTGCTGGCACACTTGTACTATGAGCTTAATCAGTTTGTCTACCATGGATCTGTAAGATTGGGCTGTAGAGTTACTTTGCTATAGGTGTGGGCATATGAACATTTGCCAGTGACACAACTGATTCATTTTAGAGGTAGGGGTCATGGACACAACTTTGTGCACTTGTATGATATGATTACATCACAACCACGGATTGGCAGGTTGGAGCATTGGCGTCGAGTCCTTGATGAGATTGAAACTATGATATGGAGGGTGTACTGAGAGTGTGATTAGTGGGAGGATGATGTAGTGGATCTACCCTATACCTTCAAGAGCAGATATCTAATTGGGCGGATGCCCTATGTACTAGAGAGGCAGTTAGTGGACAGAGTATGCAGGCAGTTTTGCAGGACCCAACGGATGCCACGGGGTTCTGGTATGTATGCGTAGACAATACGAGACCAGGCACACTTTGGGCCACTTTTATCATATGATCAGGCTGTGATGTAGCTGGTAGAGATGGTGCCCATGCTATGGGATATGTGGCCTGAGATTGCGGATGCAGGGATGGATATAGAGTATATTGCATATTGGACAGAGCATCCATTTCCATGCCCAACAGATCCAGGAGATCTAATAGATAGAGATGGTGGAGGGGATAAGGATGATGATGGAGATGGTAGGAGTAGAGGTCGATAGAGGAGGCAAGGTATAGTAGGACAGAGGAGGGTGGTTGCGTGGAGAGAGGGTGGAGAGGAGAGATAGGCTCGGGTGGTGAGGGGTCGTGGTGGGTTGCCATTACAAGTGCCAACATCACAAGGTCCCAGACATGTGTAGGGACACATACAAGGAGGGGGACTCTTAGGATTCCCATAGATACTGAGAGGGGGGGTGAATCAGTATCTAATCGGTGATAAGAATTTCTTAAGTTAAAACATGCAGAAAATAAAATAACAATATACCGGTATGCAAGAATTAATGCAATAAATAGAATCATAAACATCCACATGAAAAGAACACCATAACACAAGATGTTTGATGAGGAAACCCAATGTGGGAAAAACCTCGACGAGATTTGTGACCCACAATATTCACTTACTAGCCAATAAGAGAATATTACTTACAATAGGAGCTTGCACATGCAGGAAGGCCAACTGCCTAGAGCTCACTGCTCAATGGGAAGTCACACTGACTTACAATAAGGATTATACTAATCCAATGACTTGTACTACTTTACAGTAGCATCTCCAATGCCAGATGCAGTACTGGTTCATGCTCTATTCTTTACATATACCTTTGACCTATAATTCGCATATTAGGTCTGCCTAATAATTTTCTTTATGCTCACTACATTATCTCCCTAAATGTCTACAATGATCTCCTTTATATACAAGATTCATTTTACAATTTGCCAAGTCGGCTTACAGTAATAAACAAAATATTACATAACAAAAACCATGTCGGCCTTTAAGCTAGTATACATGTTTTCTTTTGTGTCGGTGTCGGTGCCAGTGTAGAGTGATCTTGTTGATGTCTTGCCTGTGTAATGCTTTGCCAGTATGATATCTTGTCAGTGCCATAGGATTGCAAGGTTGCCATCAATGACAAAACCTTCAATCAGATACAATGTCTCATTGGAGTGTCCATATGCCAACAATCTCCCCCTTTGGCATTGATGGCAACACTCATGAGAAATTTCAAAAAGTGTCCAAAAATGTGTAGTCCAAAAATATGAGGGCTCCCCCTGAGCATATGATACCTATCTTTGAACTTTCTCATCCTACTACTCCCCCTTTGGCATCAATGACAAAGCTTGTCAAGATGTTAGTAGTGTTTGTAGTTACATCTATCCATATTCTTAACCCTGTAGTTGGGTAGTTATTATCAGAAAAAGATTGCTCAAAATTAAGTTTATACTATCCATAAACTTTTTACCATCTTTTATTACTGTTTCAGTCCTCTTCACAGTATCGGTGAGATGCTGCAAATGCTCTGCCAATGTTTTGCTTTGTTGGGCTAATGCCTCTAAGATTTCCTTCCGCAGAGATGCTAAATAGTCCAATCTTGGACTCGGTTTAGATCTCAAGTGTTTTTCTTTGTTTATTATTCTTTCTTTTTCTCTTTCTAGTCTGAGCAATTCTTCCTCAAAATTTGCTAACTTCTTTTCAAAAACTGATAATGAATCTGGTGAGTTGACAAAATTGTCTACAAGCTTATTTATCTCATCTTGTGTCTTGCTTATTTTTTTGTCAATATCTATAGTCAAAAGGTTTGTTTTACATGTATCTTTATACATATTTTTATACTCTTTCAACAAACTACATAGTTCCGGTAGAAGTGTGTCAAAGTCTCTGTTACACTTCTTTATTTGTTCATCAAAGAATTTTTGTTTCTCTTTTTCTACCATGTCCTTTACTGATTCTTCCTTTAATTTCCCAATATTTCCAGAAATGTATTTACATAATGTATCGAATTGTCCTAAAGAATCTTTATTATCTATATTACATTTAGGAGCAACTAACTTAAAAAATGGTATTGAATCATCTATTACTTTATAAGCCTGTGAACTGCAGTCAGTTATTTTCTTTATAGAGTCTAATAATACCTTAGTCACATTAGTTGACTTGAATGTTGATGATGATCCAAGAGTCTGAGTGCTGGTGGAAATAACCATGCTTGTATTGACCTCTGGCAGGTCAGTTTGTGTTTGCATTTCTTTCAGCACTAGTTTCCCTGCTTCGCTACTTACCGATGGCATTGTTTCCTTGTGAGCCTATTCCAGAGCCTTTAGCTCTGTTGATTTCTCTGTATGTGCCTTAGATTCTATCTTTTTCCCTATATCCTCTACTGGTTTCTCTATTTCTCCTATTAGCGGATGCTCTTTAGCCATATTTGACTTGCCAGTTGTATCTTTGTCAACTGTTATGTTGATGTTTTGGGTATCAACATTTATAGTGTATAGGACTTCAGGATTTGGATTGCTATCCTCTACATCCATACTTTCTGCTGTTGGTTGGTCTTCAGTGGTTACGATTTTCACAGGTGGGGGTAGGTTGTCTTTAACCTTTATTCTTGGAGGTCCACCAACTTTGCCTTTCCCTTTGTCCCTATCCTTCTGATATACTTTAATAGGCTTAGCATTCCTGTATTCTTCTTGTTTTTCCTTTTCAACCAAGAATATGTCCCAACCATCTTCTGTTTCCTCTACAACTTCAGTAAATCTTCCTACCATTAGTGAAATATGTCGATGTGTAGTAGAGAATACTATCTGGTTTTCCTAAGCAATCAAATTATCAATTTCTTTGGGAGAGTTTACCGGATACACAGCAAGTAGTTTTTCTATTTTTATCTTATTATCTAAATCAATCATTGCTTGCCTTCTGGCCTCAAGTCTTTTGTACAAATCATCAAGAATTTCATTGACTACTTCCATCAAAAACTTTTTGTACATGTCCATATGCAGTATTACACTTTCCTCAACTTGCCCTTTCTCATCAGCAGATAGAGTGTCATAAATTTTCTCTATGTTTTTCAATTTTCCTTCCTCTATGATTTCATTTAACAATATGTCTAGAGGTGCCAAGTCAGTTTTTGACTTTTTCTTTTTCTTAGGGGTTAGCTTCTTCTTAGGTGTGACCTTTCTAACCAGATATCTCACTACTTGTTGCTTATGCCTTGTCCTTCGAGGTGAAGGAGTGGTTGCCAGTGAGGGATTTCTTTTCCTAACAACTCTTTTAAAAGTTGCTGGCATGTCACCTTTCAAAGAAGTACCTATCGGTGATAGATGAGCTTCAGGTTGTAGAGCTACCAACTCATCTTTTGTTATCCTAGTTTTCTTTAATACATCTTCCTTAATGGCCTTTGCTTGTCTGGATCCTTTCCTCACAAATGCCTCTACCTTCTTCACTCTTTTCTTAGACTGTATTTGGCTTTCTATGGTCTCAGCAATACCAAATACTTCTTCCTTAGGTTCTTTGGGGGCTTCCAGAAGTGCTTTAGCATAAGTTTCAACTATGTGATCATCTATCTCATAGCCCATCTCGGTTACCCAAATTGTCCTTGGGATGACTGCTTCCATCCATATTTCATCTTTCTTAATAACAAAGCATATATCATCTTTGTATTTATCTACTATTTCCTAAGATAACCTTATTCTTTTCTTCATTTTTGTCTTCAATGCTTGGAAAAAGTCATGAATATTGTTCTCCTTATTCTCACCCATGGTATTAAACAGTTCTGTCAATTGTTTTCCTACTGGTATGTCATATCCTAGTTCTTTATATCCTATTTCGGGAACCTATTTTGGTATGTGAAGCATTAGGCATACTAACAGATTTCCAAATCTGAAATAAAGAGTATGTGAAGCATTAGGCATACTAACAGATTTCCAAATCTGAAATAAAGAGTTTCCTTTCTTATCCTTCTTTATCTTTCCAAGGTTGTCTATCAGTTCATCTTTTAACCATTCATAGATGTCAATTTTTGCATTGTCTGTTACCATATCATATGCACTCTTAATGCATAAACTTGAAACTGAGTTAAGCCTATTAGCATGATTGGCTATGTAACCTAATATCATACTTATGAATCTCACATTGATATCTTCTACATCATTAACCCTTAGAGATCTCTTATCGAATGTTGCACCTGTTAGGTCTATTACTAGGTCATTGGAAAATTTCTTGTTTTTGTCTGGTCTTTTACTAGTGGTCAGTAACCCTATGACAACTTTCACAGCCTCCTTGGTGATCTTATGGATTGCATCTAGCCAGAAAAATTCTCCATGAACTCTGCTTAACACTATCCTAATCATAGCCTTAGGAAATTCAGGAATGCTAAGGATTTCTATGAATCCTAGGGTTTCAATAACCTTGTGTTTAGCTTTAACATTGCCGATATCATCACATATCTCGGTTTTATACATTGTTTTGATTTTGTCATCTCCTAACTCTTCAATGTTGCAGTGGATGTACATTCTATGGTCTTCAGCATATACAACACCTTTAGGGATTTGAGAAAATGCACCTAAGGTATCATCCTTCTTTGCTATCTTGGGGACTAACTGAAATACAGGCCTAGGTCTTTTAATTACTTCCACAATAGTAGGTTTTTCTATGTATTCAATTGTAGAGGTGGATGCCATGATTAAATACCTTTCTCTGTCTTGGATGGATGAATGCTTGGAGTGTGCTTGCTTCTTGCTTGAAATGCCTTAGCTTGGAATCTTCGCGCTCTGTGAAAGTTTGAAATCACGATGAAATGAAATGGAGCCAAAACCTTATTTTATAATGTCTTTTCACCATCTACCACATTGATTGCATGCCGGTTAAGTATTCACTTAACATTGTCTGTCAGTAATAAGTAATTTTCAACTTCTTATCTCTAACCGAGGGAATAATAGCACATGTGTCATTAGATTGCCAAATCCTCAAGGAAATTTTCTTCAATTGGATGAAGAACTTCCTATCGGTGGAGCACTGCTTTGTCCTATCGATGAAGCATCACTCTATCCTATCGGTGAAGCATTTGTTGGTTCTACTAGTGGAGAAGTATTCCCAATATTTAGATTAGCTTTTCTAATCCATTGCTTTGAGAATTCTTGCTTAACTTCAACCTTTTCTTTACCTTTCAAACTAGCACTTTTGTTGTCTACCGATGTACTTTTACTTCTACAAAATTTAGCAATATACCCAGTCTTGTTACATGCATAACAAGTTACATTATTCTTCTGAATAGCTTTCCCATAACCTATGTCGGTTTGTGTTCTGCATTGATTTGATAAATGTCCAAATCTTCCGCAAACATAACATCTCACATTCATTCTGCAGTTTTCAGAGTTGTGACCAACTTTGTTGCATTTTGAGCATTGACAAGTGGGTGTATTGATATTCTAATAATTCTTAGATCTACACTCATTTTCTCTATGACCATACTTATTATAGTTAAAGCATCTTCCATTGAATTTGTAAGAATTATGTGGTCTTACCGGTTTGTTGTGATCTTGAGTATTTGCAATACCGGAGCTTTCACCAACTTCAAAGCCAATTCCAGAAGTGTCACCTTTAGGTTTTTGATTCTTCAGTAAGGTGCCAAGTTCCTCTGAGCTTTTCTTGAATTTTTCTTTATGTTGATTTGCAGTTTCCAATTCTCTTTCCAAGATTTCTTTTTGTCTCATCAGTTCATTTGAGTCATTCTGAGTATGCATTAGATCTGTCTTCAACATGTCATTTTCATAGCTAAGTCTTGTGTTCTCATTTGCTGCATCACTTAGTCTTCTGGTCAATTCTTCTTCATTCTTATTTCTACCCTCAATCTCTTTGCAAAATCTCATAGTCATATTCTGCATTTCATTTTTTGTTGTCATGATCTCTTGTTTCAGCTTGCCTATCATATCATTAAGTGATTCCTTTTCATCATTCTCATTTTGCAATTTTTTACAAAGTTCTCTTCTCTTATTTCTTGTAACAGTAAGATTTTCTTGAAGTGCCTGAATGATATCCTGAGCTACTCTTAAATCATCTTCTAATTTGATGTTTTTCAACTTCTCTGCATCATAGTCAGTAAGAGCTCCTTCAAGTTGTTTAATCAGATTTTCCATCTTTAGCGGTGTCAAGATCTTCCTCAAGTTGTTAGGCTTCTGAAAATAGAGGACCAAGCTCTGATACCAATTGTTAGAATTCCCATAGATACTGAGAGGGGGGGGTGAATCAGTATCTAACCGGTGATAAGAATTTCATAATTTAAAACATGCAGAACATAAAATAACAATATACCGGTATGCAAGAATTAATGCAATAAACAAAATTAGAAACATCCACATGAAAAGAACACCATAACACGAGATGTTTGACGAGGAAACCTGGTGTGGGAAAAACCTCGATGGGATTTGTAAGCCACAATATTCACTTATTGGCCAATAAGAGAATATTACTTACAATAGGAGCTTGCACATGCAGGAAGGCCAACTACCTAGAGCTCACTGCTCAATGGGAAGTCACACTGACTTACAATAAGGATTATACTAATGCAATGACTTGTACTGCTTTACAATAGCATCTCCAATGCCAGATTCAGTACCAGTTCATGCTCTATTCTTTACATATACCCTTGACCTATAATTTGCATATTAGGTCTGCCTAAAATTTTCTTTATGCTCGCTACATTATCTCCCTAAATGTCTACAATGATCTCCTTTATATACAAGAGTCATTTTACAATTTGCCAAGTCGGCTTACAATAATAAACAAAATATTACATAACAAAAATCATGTCGGCCTTTATGCCAGTATACATGTTTTCTTCTATGCTAGTGCCGATGCTGGTGTAGAGTGATCTTGTTGATGTTGATGCACTGTCTTACCTGTGTAATGCTTTTCCAGTGCCATAGGATTGCAGGGTTGCCATCAATGACAAAACCTTCAATCACATACAATGTCTCATTGGAGTGTCCATATGCCAATAGGGACAAGGTCAGGGGCAGCCACAGGTACAGGCATAGGTATGGCCACTAGTACAGGGGCGACCACAGGTAGAGCCACAAGTACAGGGGGCCAAGGAGGAGGAGGATGAGCTATTTGAGCTAAGGGAGATATGCCAAGGATAGGAAGATGAGATCCAAGAGCTGGAGAGGGAGAGGGATCAACTCAAGAGATAGCTCAGGGACACTGAGCAGGAGCAAGATCAGGCTATCCAACATTACACTAAGGCTGAGATAGCACTGAGGGTTGGGAGGCAGGCGGTAGAGGACACAGGGGTTGGATACACCTATGTTCTATGGGCAGGGGAGGAGATTGGTTATTGGGGAGACCTATACTCTAGGGCAGTGCCACCAGAGTAGTGGGCTAGGAGCTTCTGCAAACCATCACAGACAGGGACGGCCACTGGGGGGAGTCACAGGAGACAGGTGTCTAGTGGTGGAGTCATGGGTTCTCCACCACCACCAGATAGAGGGGACAGGAGAGATAATCCTAGTGTGGGTCCTTCCAGGGCTCAGACTCCATTGAGGCTAAGCAGTTCCAAGGGAGGGAGTTCATCATAGCCTTAGAGGGCTCCCTATGTATCAGTTTTGTATCATTTTTGTATGATGATGTAGACACCTTCGGGTGATTTGTAGCCATATGATTTTGACATCATTGTATCATGATACTTATGATTATATATATATGAGATGATTCATCTTTGTGGCAGCTATATGCATGTGTACCTATGTGATAAGATGTTTCATGATGTATGTTTCTATGTGATGAGATGATATGGATGCAAATATGTACATAATGAAATGCAATATTTTTGATCTTTTATGTTTTTAATATGTTATGCATGATGCAAATGTGAATATATGAAATGCTGATGAATATGATAATAAAAATGATGAAATACATGAGTAAAATGTAGAATGTGCTGACATGTGTTATGTGTAGGATGTGATGCAATTGTGATATCTATATGTATGTATGAAATGCTTATATGTGGTAATGCAGGTGCAACTACATGAAATGCCAATATTTTTGGCATGTCACTATACTTAGTCATGTGATAGCAGGCTACGCGGACTCAAGAAGGAATATGGAAGTATATCAAGAAAGGGGGATGGAGGATAGAAGATATGAAAATGAGAGAGCTTCTTGTGCATTATCATCATTGAGCTTTATTATGGCAAAATAGGTTATGACAATCGAGGCATATGTTCGACCCGGAAATTCATTGTACCTATTTGCATGGAGATAAGATAGTCTTAAACAAGGAATGCCCTAGTTCACACTAGACTCTCAGTGTCCTCATATCCTTGGACAAGTCATAGCATTACTAAGAGACAATCCACAAATAGTAGAAGAAAAATAGGTGACGATACCCCATCCTTGTCTTTCTAGTCAAAGACATCCTGGAGATACAATCTCTAGTCAGAGACATCCTAGAAAAGCTGAAAGACATGTCACCAAAAAGATAAAATCAAAAGAAAATCAAGACTCAACACCAACATCCACTGTAGTCCTCAAGTTTATTGTCTCTTGTCACTTGTATAAGTCTTATTTGATTGTTGCCACAATGTTTACTTTTCACAAAAGGATAGATAGCACTGAACCATAATGTTGTTTGAGTCTGTTGAAAGATTTATTTGTTGAAGCCCATTGTTGTTACTATATCTCATTTGAAACTGACTGAATCCATGAAACTAATACTTTATTGCGGAGAAGATGGAAATTTATTATGGATTGTGCATGGATAGACTGAAGAAAGATGGAAGAAACTATACTCCTCAAAATGTGTGATGTTCTTAGTTCCACACCCATCACTAGACGTAGGATTCACCTTAGCCACAGATAGGAGCTGATTTATTATGGATGGAAAGGGATGAAAATGAATGTTTATTATGAATGGCTAACCAATCTTGAGTAGATAAATAACAAGCCATGATGGGAGTGGGTAGGTTTATTATAGATAGATAGGCTATGAGTGTGTGCAAAGTGAAAGGATGAGATGAAATCCTGAAGGAGGGAGGAGCAATGTCTCTATGCATGGCGCTGGTGACCTAGTTTTCGCCATGGTACTTGCCCAAGGCACCACCAAAGTGGTTTTCACCATTGGATGAAATGTTTTTCTTTACTTTTTTAAATTTTTTTTATTTTTTTGTTGTCACAAGGTACTTGTTTGCTAGGTTTTCACCAAGTAATGATTTTACGTTTTATGATTTTTTTGTATTTTTTATTTTTTTTATTTTTTTGTATTTTTAAATTGGGATACTCTGAAGAGCTATGTGTAAAACCTGCGAAGGTGCATGTTGTTGATAGGATCATCGAAAGGTTCATCATCTAGAGTTGAGAGTTGATATGCACTTGATCCGTAGGCTGCTGTGATGATGTAAGGACCGAGCCAGTTCGGTTTGAACTTGCCCTTCTTCTCTCTGTCTTGTTGATTTTTAGGATTTTCTCTAAGAACCAAGTCCCCTACCTCAAATGTGTGAGGCTTGACTTTATGGTTGTAGCTACGACTCATTCATTGTTGATAAGCCTTGAGATGATTAAAAGCAGTTTGTCTTCGTTCATCCAATAGTTCAAGTTCTTATAAGCAAGAGACCCTATAGTCTTCATCATTGATAATGATTTACAAAGAGACTTGTAAAGAGGGTAACTCAACCTTGATAGGCAAGATAGCTTCAGTGTTGTAGACAAGTGAATAGGGTGTAGCTCCTGTAGGTGTTTGGACGCTTGTGTGGTAAGCCCAAAGTGCAGGATTAAGTTGGATATGCCAATTGTCGCTAGCGTCGTTGACTGTCTTTTTCAGGATTTTAAGGATTATTTCATTAGATGCCTTAGCTTGACCATTACCTTGGGGGTAATATGGTGTGGAGAAATGATGGGTAATATGGAAGTGGTCACAAAGTTCACAAACATCCTAATTTTTGAAGTGATGCCCATTATCAGTGATGATGGAAACAGGAATACCGTATCGACAAATGATATAGTTGAGAATGAATGTAGCAATTTGTTTTCTATTAACTTACATGAGAGACACAGATTGGATCCATTTTGTGAATACTCTATTGTAGTGATAATGAATTTATGATCGTTGGAAGAAGGAGGGTGAATCTTGCATATGAGATCGAGTCCCCATTGACAAAAGGGCCAAGGAGTCGCAATTGGTTGAATTTCTTGCACTGGCGCATGAATGAGGTCTCCATGAATTTGACATTGCTTACATTTCTTGACAAACTGATATGAGTCTCTTTCCATGTTGGGCCAGTAATATCCAGTCCTGATGAGTTTCTTGGCTAAGGTAGGACCACTATAATGTGGACCACATATCCCTTCATGTACTTCACATAACGCAATCTAAGATTCGTCGCTTTCTAAACATCTAAGAAGAGTGCCATCTAGACTTCGACGGTATATGATATCGGCTAAAATGACATATGGGAAAGATTGGTGAATGAAAGTGTGATGTTGGTTATTGGATAGGTCAGGAGGAAGGGTATTGTCATAAAGGTATGTGAAAATGGAACCATATAACTAGGACTTAGGACCAACAACACATATCATCTCAGTAGGAGTGATTTCATATGAGGGAACCAAAAGGTTATCCACCAAGAACTCATAGTGGGTCTCATTCAGTGGTAGATCGATTAGTGAAGCAATTGCAGCCATGGCATCCATAGCTTGATTTCGCTCTCTTGGTATCTACTCAAAGTCTATCTTTGTGAACTGTTGTTTCAAGTCATCCACCCTTCTTTTGTAAGGCATTAATTTCTCATCCTTTGTTTGGTAGTCATCATTTGTTTGATGAATCACAAGTTGAGAGTCCCCAAAAAATGAAGTTCCTGGATCTTCCACTGAACTGCAATCTGTAATCCAGTTGTTAATGCTTCATATTCTACTATGTTATTAGTGCAGCGAAATGATAATTGATATGATTTTGGTATGGAATCCTCTTGAGGAGTTATGAAGTGGATACCAGCTCCTGCCCCATGCTGTGTGTATGAGCTGTCAAAGTACAACTGCCAAGGCTTTGCGCGTGACACTATCAAGATGGATTCGTCTGGGAATTCTGAAGTTAGAGGAACATCATCTATCATGGGAGTATCCGCTAATTGATCTATGATAGCTTGTCCTTTTATTGCTTTTTTCTCCACATACTCGATGTCGAATTCACTCAAGAGCATCACCCATTTGGCTAGTTGCCCAGTAAGTGTTGCTTTATTAAGAAGGTATTTCAATGGATCGATCCTTGCAGCCAACTTAGTTTTATGAGTTAGTATGTAATGTCATAATTTTTGTGAATCAAAGACCACAGTGAGACATGCACACTCAATTGGTGTGTAGTTTAGCTCATATCCCACCAAGGTGTGACTGATGTAGTATACTGCCTTTTCTCTGCCCTCAACAACTTGGTGTACTAAGAGTGCCCCCAGTGTTGTTGAAGTAGCTGATATGTATAGTAATAGAGGTTGATCTGGAACTAGTGGCATCAAAACTAACGAATTCAAAAGATAATCTTTGAGTATCTGGAAAGCCTGTTGACAATTATCATCCCATTTGAATTTGATGTTTTAATGTAGCAGGTGCTGAAAAGGATTACTTTTATCTACAAGTTGCGCTATGAATCTTCATATGGACTGGATTCTCCCTTGCAAAGATCAAAGTTGATTGATATTTTGTGGTGGTTGCATCTCTAGGATGGCCTTGACTTTTGTTGGATCAGCTTCAATTCCTCTTTTTGATACAATGAATCCTAGGAGCTTCCCGAAGGTTACTCCAAAGACACATTTCTTGGGGTTTAATCTTACTTTGTATTTTTCCAACTGATCAAAGATGACTAAAAGTATGTCCAAAGGTGTATCTCTGTCTACTGATTTGCCCAAGAGGTCATCAACATAATCTTCCATATTAATGTGCATGAGATCATGAAAGATAGTAGTCATGGCTCTTTGATATGTAGCGCCTACATTTTTTAGCCCAAAGGGCATGATATTCCAACAGAAAGTTCCCCAAGGACAAGTGAATGTTATTTTGTGTTGATCCTCAGATATGATTTTTATTTGATTATAACCAGAGAATCCATCGATCAAAGATAACATTTCATCACCTATTGTGAGATCTACAATCAAATCTATGTTTGGTAATGGGATGTCATCCTTAGGACAAGCTTTTTTGATGTTTCTGAAGTCTATACATATCCTGATGCTACAATCTAGTTTACTGACAGGCACTAAGTTTGAGATCCATTTTGGATAGTCAATTGGGCATATGAATCCAACATCCAATAATTTTTCATGCTTTGCCTTGACTAATAATGCCACTTGTGGATGCATCTTTCTTAATTTCTGTTTCACTAGTTTTGCCTCCGGTTTAACTGTCAAATGATGCATTATCAAATCCAAATCCAATCCAGGCATATCAGCATATGACCATGCAAAATTGATTTATCATTCTATGAAGAAACTTATGAACTTTTCTCTTTTTGTCTCCATCAGAGATTGTGCCAAGAATATGTTATGTGGAACTTCTTTTGTGCCAATGTTTGTTTCAATAGTCTCCTCTACCAACATGGATGCCTTTTCCTCATATGATGCTGGGAGAATGTCGAGCCTTCCATCTTCGGGTGCCTCAGAGAGGTTTTTTCCCTCAGATACATCCTTTCTTTTTACTTTTTTGGGGTCAGACAGTGCCACAACATGGTTTTTGCCATAAGACCCTTGATTTGTTTTTATTTTTATGGTTTTGCTACTGGAAGGCTCGACACCCTCACCAAAATATGCCACGTTGTTGAGTTCTATAGTGTATCCTACCTTATGGTCCCCAAGGGGATGATCATCTTGTATGCCTAGATAATCATTGAAGGCCTCATCATTTTGGAATGTATCAAACTATGCAGGTCCTTCATAGTCCCAGTCAATGAGTTGGTGGTGAACAAGTGGAAGGCCTTTGATGTCTTTGAAGTTAGCGGGGCTAAGAGTGAAAATGCAGTTATATTCAGGTATGTCAAGGTAGTCATCAAGGTCATCATTAGCACTCTGCTCATCTATCTCGATCGTGAACGAATCCAAATGGTCATCACTAGTAGCACATTCTGGGATAGGTGTTCTCATTCTTTGTGATTTCGACCTAGAACCTAGAGACAAGGACTGTGTGGACTCCTCAGGGGTTGTTTCTTGACCCACTTTAAATTTTCTATTAAATTCCTCTTCTTCTATGGGTTCATCTAGTTCTCTGAATGTCTCAGTGAGTTCATAGTCACTGGAGGATTTGTTCGAATCCCATTCCCATTCATTGGAATCTGTGGAATAGTGATTCTCTTGTTGAATTTTGGTAGCTTTGATTTGTAATGCTTCTCCTATCTTTTGAGTGTGGATCTTAGAAGTCATGAAACCAAGTCCTTTCGAGCATTCCTTTTTGAATGTCAATTTAGGTTATAAAGGTTCAATGATGCCTTCCTTCCTTAAGCCAAGAGGACTTTTGCCATCATACCCAAATTTTTGTAGGATCTTGAACCCTTTGCCATACTTTTCACATGGTATGCTGATGTGATCTTGTGTATCATTTTCAAGGTCTTTGTAAAGCATTTTCTATAAGTCTTCTTCTTCCAGTTCACCCCATCTTTGAAAGATAGTAGGGTGCCATTTGAGTATAATGATAGATACCTACTTATTAGGATGTGGTCTTCCATATTCTTTTGGTGAACTCATTACTTGTTGTAAGCACATCATTTGATTCAAAGTGTATTCACCCATGCCCTTGTCCTAAAATTTCCCTTTAAGCTGACCTTATTTTGATGTAGAAGGTTTTAATGATTCAGGATCAATGTATGCAGAAGAAGGGACAACTTCCCTATTACTTGGAATGATCATCTCAGTTTTCGGTCTCAAGTTATTGTAGCATATGTATGGATTAGGATCACCACTAACTATTATTTCAACTCCATTGTGATGAAACTTAATGCATTGGTGATATTTAGTTTGCATTTCCCTCATTTCATGAATCCAAGGACATCCTAGTAATATATTGTATGTGAGATCCAGGTCTAGGACTTGACAAACCACATCTTTCGTAACTGGCACAACTCTGAGAGGCAAGGTGACTTGGCCTTTGGATGAACGCTCTTCATCATCATATGCCTTGATGGTAATTTTTTTTGTAGAATTCACATCTTTATTAGAATATCCCAATTATTTAATAGTTCTTAATGTTCAAATGTTTAGACCTGCTCCTCCATCTATCAGGACTCGTTTTATTTGATGTTTGTGTATGAAGGCTTCACTGTGTAAAGGTGCATTATGTGGCTAACTTATGGAGGTGTCATCGGCTTTTGTGAATGTAAGGGAGTGTGGAACAGAAAGGTATCCCACCATGGCTTGAAACTAGTCCACGTTCCAATTAGTAGGGACATCAGTGTCTCTCAATATTTTGTCAAGAATAGCTTTATGTGCCGGGGATATGCGTAAAAGCTCAAGGATAGAAATAAGTGTGGGTGTCTTCCCCAACTATTCTACAAGGTCATACCTAGGTTTGGTTGATGAGGAAGCTATTTTTTTTTACTGGAGCACCTTACAAAGTGAATTTACCTCGATGAGTTGTAACATTACATTTAGAGGTAGGTCCGGAAGAAGATCCAATGCCTTTTAGGACAATCTTGGGTCTTTGGGTAGAATTATCAAGTGTTTTGTCCTTGATGATAATGGTAGAGACATAATTGTCCATCGAAATGTGATTGATAGTTGAATCATAGTTATAGGATGCTCTGGTATAGTTGGTTTGGTCATCTGTGGCTTTAGATTTTCCATTGTCATGCTCTGGGAATGGTTCCTTAAACATCTCATGTTCTTGATTGGATGAATGTCCTTCAATCTCAATGTCACCTCTATCAATAAGGTCTTGTATGATGTTCTTTAGTTGATGGCAATTTCCTACCTTATGAACCTTGCTCTTATGAAATTCACAATATTCATTATCATTCCACCAATTTGGTTTGACCTTTGGCTCATATGGAAGAAAATATGGAATTGTGACTATCTTGTTTGCCACTAGCTTTTTGAAAACAGACTCAAGTGGTTCTCCCAATGGAGTGTACATCCTTCATGACTTTGAAGTTGTTTGAGTATTCACTTGATTACTTGTAGAACTTGATCCAGGAAAAATGATTTTGGGTTGTACTATATTGGCATCCACAACACCATCATTGACTATGTTCTTGTTTTTATTCCAAAATCTTGGCTTATCTTTTCCTTTAAAGTCATCTTTGTTTTCCTTGAATATATTAATGACTCCTTGTTCAATTAGGACCTTCTTTGTTGCCAAGCCTTTTTCAATGATGTCTTTGAAGGTGGACAAATAAGCTTTTCCTAGGTCATAACCAATGTCTTTGTTAACATTCTGAGTGAACATCTCTACCATTTATTTTTGTGGTATTTCACAAGAGCATCTGCAAGCTAGATTTCTCCATCTTTGTAAAAATGATGAAAAAGATTCTCCATCCTTTTGTTTGGTGTTGCACAAGGTAGTGACTGATATGTCTGTCTCTATGTTGTATGAGAAATGTTGGATAAATGCCTCTGCTAAGTCACCCCATGACTTAATAGTAGGTGGAAGTTGGGAGAACCATTCCATAGCTTGATCACCTAAGCTTTGTGGGAATAATCTCATCAAATATGTCTCTTCTATTGCTACCTCAATGCAACCTATGATAGACTATCTTATGTGTGCCTTAGGATCCCCTTAGCCTCTGTATTTATCAAACTTAGGTGTCACAAAGTGTGTAGGAAATGGAGGCATTGAAATGCTTTTGTCAAATGGATAGGGACATATGTCTCTCATTGTGTAAGTTGGCTTCGATGTATTTATGTCCTCCATTTTCTTTTGTAAGTCCTTGATTTGTTGTTCCAAATTATTCTTAGGTGGAGATCAACTTCTTGGACCAAACCCCATGCCTGAACCATCGGGTGGAGGAGGAGCATGTTGCATATATGGATGATATTGATCATACACATGTTCATATGGAGGAGGTCTATAATAATGTTGCATATAAGGACCACTTGGTATAGAGTCATGGTGAGGAATGGAATATCTACTTTGTCCATGTATACCATACTCTATAGGAATGTCATGAGTTTGTTCTAGTGTGTTGCCCCCAAATTTGACACGAGGTTTCCTTGTGTCCAAATTTTGAACATTCCTTTGAATATCCAATTGCCTTGGTGGTTGGTCCTTAGCATTGGTATGTGATTGAGTATATTTTTTTTCATAAGACTTCCATGATGGTCTGCAAAGGTGAGTATCATATGCTTGACCATGTGTATGTGGGACCTCTAGTTTTTGAAACAAAGATGATGGTGATTCAGGCACAAGATGTGGTCCTCTATTGTCTCCACTAGTAGGCCTCCTTTGATCCATGTTGAGGTGAGGTTGTTGCAAAGGTTGATTTTCCATTATTTGAGACATGTCAAAATCATGAGGGATCTTGGCTCCACTTTGTGCCATCACTTGTAAGAAGTATTGTCTATCTCTCCTTATTATTTCCTCAACCAATCAATTGAAATGGGGATCCATAATGGTGTCTTCCACTTCTACTGAATGTACAAAAAAGTTGTCCATATTGTCAGTGTGTGTATCATTGTTGTTTTTAGTGTCCAAGTGCTCATCATTTGGAATGTTTCTATAAGTATCTATGTCAGGTAATGTAGTATGATCAGAATTGAAAAAGATATCATTGTCAAACTCATAGGAACTCATGTTTGCGGACTCTTGAGCCTCTTTAGCTTCTCTCCTAGATTTTTGGTAAAGGGTTTCAACAATGAACTAGGTATTGACCAAGATATGTGAGACTAGATGAAAATTAGAAAGATATGAAAGACCAAGAGTTGGATGGAATGTAAATGAATGTAAAGTTTACTTGCAATGTCCAAAGTGTAAGACCAAGTATGTATGTATTAGAGTAGGTGTGACTTCCAAAGAGATGATAGTTTCTCTTGATGAGGTAAGTTGACCTTGACTCTAAGTAAGACCAAATGAGACCCAAAGGTGATAGACCTTGATGAGGGACCACTTAGCAAAATGTTGTTGTATGTTGTGTATTGACAAAGTATGATGAGGACAAGCAAGTGACCTTTTGTCTCAAGTTTAGACAAATGTGAATGTAATGTAAGGTGTAAAGCAATGATGAAATTTGTGAGACCCAAAGAAAGGTTGAATGCTAAATGAAAACCTAGAGAGATACCTAGGAAGCTCAATAAATCTAAAACTAATTGTTCCTTGTTTGTTGGATTATGAAAGTTTTCAATTCTGAACATAGACGTGCTTGTATACTTCACAGATGTGCTTAGAGGACATAGACGCTATTCTGTCAGACATAGATGCACTTAAATGACATAGACATGGTTTTGTCTGACACGGACGTGTTTTTGAGATGTTGTAACTGCAATGTTGCTCAAGAGAACACGAGTGCATTTCTGCCCTTCACAGACGCGATTATATGACACAGACGTGGTTCTATCAGACATAGATGCATTTCTGAAAATTTTGTGCAATTTCTCCAATCTATGAAGTGACTTGTTGTGACCAAATCTGAATGTTTGAATATTTTTTTTGTGACAAGAGGACACAATGTTGATGAGGACTCAATGTTTACAAGTGTTTAGACTCAAAATGACTCAAAAGAAAGTGTGTTGTTTGATGTAAAATTGTTTTGCATACACTTGAAGACACAAAAGACATAATGTTTTGATGTTTGATCTTGAACGTTTGAATTTTTAAAATCAGTCAAGCACAATTCTTATTGCTGGCCAAGACAATAGTTTTTGATCCCACATGGAGTTTCCCCTAAGGCTACACTATTCAGAGCAGATACTTAGATGCTTGACTCCACTGGCTCCACCCTTGGCACTCATCTCTTGAGGCAGCCAAGCATTAGTCCCCATGAAAACTCCTCATGGTGAACTTTGTATCTCTACTAAGAACCGAATGTGTGTGGGCCGCTACCAAAGGTCCGACCTCCTACCCCAACAACTAGAAGGATTTTGGCTTCTAAAACAAAAAGGTGCTAGTAAGGGCATCCGCTCGTGTGGCCATACATGCGGCACTTTTAGCTTTGTAAATATAGAAGGCTCCCAGCCAGTAGGGGTTACACCCTACAAATGATCAAATAAATTTGATCAAACGGGTTTATGGGGAGACATAGTGTCGGTATGAACTAATCAACACATGTTATCCATAGTTTTCACCATGAATATAGATGTTTATAGTGGTTTGGAAGAGGTGGGTTTTCCTCGCTACCGCTTGGGTCGTTCTCTCCTCACTAGTAGTCCTAATGACCACACGGGGAGACAGACCCTCTAAAGATTAAACAAAAAGAGCCTATTGCTCAAGATATAAAAGACAAGGGTTCAATTTTAGTGCACCAATTGAAGTGTTTGCTAGTCTATGAAAATAAGGCACACAATAAAAATCAAAAACCCTTGCCAAGGTCCTACAACAAAGATCTATTAGTAGTTTGGATTTGTTTCAAATAATCACCCCTTCCTGCAAGCACACAAGTTAGGTAAATTTTAGATCCAAAAGACTTTGTGAAAGAGGGGCCTTCGGCAAAATGATTTTGCTTTCAAAACAAGCTGCACCATTTTTGTTAACTATATCTAAAAATGTTAGCTCAATATAAACCAAATCTAAAATCTGAATGACGCAAAACTGAATCAAAGAAACCCCAAAATGTAACAAATTCAGACAGACGTGGTTATCAGAAACACAAATGCTGTAAAATTTCACAGATGTGCCTAAAGCCGACACCGATGCGGTTCCGGAACATAGACACGACTCTTGGATGCAGACGTGCCTGAAAACTCCACAGACGCTACTAGGTAACACAGACGCAACTTTGAGAATATCGAGAAAAATAAAATTCTATCGAGGACACAGACGTGATTCCAGATGTCGTAGACGCGGCAAAAAATAAAAAACACGATCCAAAAGTACGCACACGCGAAAAGATCAAAATGTTGTAAAAAATGTTAGATCTGCAACTTCAAAACACAAAATCTACAACAAAAGATGTTAAATGCAAAAAGGATAAGTGTCCCACTGGGCATGCCAAAATGTTTATGGTGAAAATGGATACAACAATAATTGAAAGACTAAATGAATTCAACCACAAAACCCTAGCCTAACAACAACAAAGATCCACCATAACATATGAAGATTACCTAAGACAATGCAAATCAAATGAAATCACAAAGATTATACCATCACATGTCCAATAGGGTTTGAATCTCCATTCTTCCTATCTCCATTGATCTTGCTTGATATATTTTCTCTCAGATTTTATATGTGCACAAGAGCTCAACAAAGAACGGAAATGTGGTTGCAGGTAGGATCGCATATGAAAGTTCAAAAGCATAGTCGAGTAGTCCACTGATTAGGGTTGATAATGAAGGAAGCATCTCCTTATATAGAAGACACTATCTGAAATAGAGGGATAATATTGAGAGGTGTAAAAGAGGTCGGCTATGATTAGAGGGTAGGTAAAGAAAATAATAAAATAATGAAAGGGGTAGGTAGTGTATGAATTAAGAGATGAATGACATGTGTCATGGGTAGAAAAGGCTAATGAATTAATTAAATAAATAAAGATGTATTTAATTAATAGAGGAAGTGGGATCAATTAAATAAATAAAAGTACTTATTTAATTTAGGAAAATGGGATAATTTAAATAAATAAATGTATTTATTTAAATGAGAAATAAGGCTAGAAGAGGATAAATGAATTAATTAAATAAATAAATATATTTATTTAATTAGACATGACAATTTTAGGTGTCTACAGTAACTTTTGTATTGCCTAATGAGGATTAAGAACAATTTTGGTACATATGTTCTATTTAAGGAATTGGAATGGTGGTTTGCTAGAAGTGGTTAAATTTTTTTCATTTTGATTTTGTTTCGATTTGGTTTTGGTTTTGGTTTTAATTTCCATTTACTTTTGGTTTTGTTTCAATTTTTTTTTCATTTTTGTATCGATTTCATTTTCATTTTCATTTTGATATTTGTGAGATATGTAATTTGATATTTTGTTTTGTTAACTATCTAGGTTTGGTTTTGATTTGTAAATTTGTTGATTAGGGTTTAGGGTTAACTATTAAATAATATTTTAGATCAAAATTTAAAATTTACAAATGTAAAAACAAATTTATTTATAGTCTACCTTAAAAAAAACTATAATAATACCAAAAAAAATTAAATAATACACAAAAAGTAGGAAAAACATACAAGAAAATTATGAAATGTGAAAATAGATGATTGAATGTGTACCTGGGATAGTGGTGAAGGCTTGAAATGGAATCCACAGCACAAGGGCCCATTTTTGATCTCTTGTTCTCACTTCACTTCTAGGGTGAAAATGAAAAATTCACCCCAAAAAAATGGTAAAATACGATTTAGAAACAAGGGCCCGTTTTTTAAAAACGGGCCCCCATTTTATTTAAAAGCGGGACCCCATTTTAGAACAAAATGGGGGCCCGTTTATTTTAGCTTCAGGCCCCCATTACCTTTTGGCTCAAGAGCCCGAAGCATAAATAGGTCCCCATTTTTAAGAGCATGCTTTCTAACGTCCAAACTTTCACGAATTTGTGACTCATTACCTTGCACTTACCCTTACCTCTCCTCCTAACTTTGGAGTTAGCCAATTAGGAATGGCTTTAACCTTCGTAGGGTCCATCTTCAATGAGCCTTTGGATATGACAAAACCAAGATACACTAGCTCTTCTTTCATAAACTCATATTTTTTTATATTTGTCATCAATTGCTCTTTATTCAACTTCTGTAAAACCATGTCAAGGTGTTGCAAGCAATCTTCTCTCATCCTACTGAACACCAAGATATCATCCAAGTAGACCACTACAAATTTTCCTATGAAGGGATTCAACACTTCATTAAAGAGCCTCATAAATGTACTTGGGGAATTAGAGATCCCAAAAGGTATAATTATCCACTCATAATGACCTTCATTAATTTTGAATTCAATCTTCCACTCATCTCTCTCTCTAATGCTTCTGATAATAGCCACTTTTCAAGTCAATTTTTGAGAAATAGCATGCACCACCCAAGCATTCCATCAAGTCGTCCATCCTAATGGTTATTTTATTAATTTCCCTTGAATCATTACACATCCTCCAATATCCATCCTTTTTGGGTGCTAGGACAACTAGGACAACACATGGACTCAAGATTTCCCTTTTCAAGACTTTATCCAATAATTCTTGGACCTATTTTCTTATTTCTTCATTTTGTTTGGGTATCATTTTGTAGGTAGACTTATTGGGCATCGTTACACCTCGTATAAGGTTTATGTGGTGGCTCACATCTCTCATAAGGTATTTGGTTTGATTATGATAGCATATCCTTGTCCCCCTTCTCCCTTAAATGTTCTCAAGAAATCCTTTTCACCAACTATCATAACACTAGACCCAAACAACTTGTTTAAACCTTCATCTTGGAGTGGTGTAAATGTGAAGGAAACTCCATCCTTCACTATCACATATAATTTCTTGTTCCCATCATGCTTATCCTTCTTGTCATACTGCCATAGTCTACCAAGGAATATATGATGTGGAGATAATTGAACTCAACCTCTTAATTGGCGTTTTGCCAATGAATCTACTTAGGGTCCTCCAAGAACCATCCAATGGTTCTACATCTTTACACCCTCCAAGGGTCTACAGGGCTTACACTCTCTGACCTTCCCAAGGTCCTTAGACTAGGATAAGCACTTTTTGTTTTGTGAGTTCCATACTCTTTCTTAGGAGACCTTGTTTGCTAACTCCTGCTCACACTCAACCTAAGAGTTCAACCCCTCTACCATAGGATCTTCATTCCCCAAATTAGGAACACAAGGATGGATGAATATATATGGGTTCATAATCCTAATCCTCCCCCAAGAGATCCATTATATACTGATCAAAATCTTCACAAGCAAAACTGCATTTTTAGACATAATAGAAGACCTAATTCTAGTAGCCCTTTCAATGGGGTATTATGAGATTATCGACCAATATTACTTAAAAACCATATGAACACATTGTTATTCCAGACACCCTTTTTGTGGTTACATATAATACTTCAAAACCAAAGATTGGTTTAGTTGCTAACATGTCTAACCCTTATAGGGCTAAATAGACCTAATTGCCCATTCCTAGGCCTAAATACATGGATTTTCTCAAACACCTTCACTAGTCCTATTGCTTGAATGAAATGATGATAGTTTTAGTTTTTTTTTTCCATAAGGAATTCCAATTCAACCATCCTACACCTCCATCCACTAGATTCACCCAATTAGGGCCTATTACCCTTGTTACCTTATGCTTGCTAACTCAACATGCCAAGCCTAGGGTCTGGTGGCAAATCTCTAGTTTAGCTTCCCCTATCTCAAAACCAAAAAGAAAACATAAAATACATTGCAACCTATCATTCCACAAGGTTTCAGAGTGGGTATCCACCATGCAATGTTAGGTTGGAGCCATTGTGCTCTCAAGACCCTAGTTTTTTGGGGCTTTCGCACTCGCCTGCAACAAAATAAAGATAACTTACAAACTAAAAAAGTTCAAGACTTCAAAAAAAAAAAATTAAGTTAAGATACCAGTATAACAATCCATGTCCTTTTTTTGGAATTATCAACCTGTGCAGGCCATACAAACTTGCAAAGAACAGGTAATAACTCGGAAAAACACACCAAATGGAGAAACCAAACTTGTCTATTTGACTCAAATATTCAACCACCCATTCTAATTAGTATTTACAAGCCATATATTAGCCTTGGAGTAGTTACACATTCTCACAACCAATTTTGACAACCAGCTAGTCATTGGTGTACAAGGTTTGGTGAAAATGTTGCAAAGTTGCTATGAGCAACTTTGGCAACTTTTACAATTTTGCCTTGGTTGAGCAACTTTACTCAACCCCAAGCTTGGTCACTTAAAAGTAACTCATATGACCCCAAAAACCTCAACAACCTCAAAATAACACCAACCAACCTACATTAACCCAAAAACAACTTATCCTAGCAACTGCTCTACTTGGCACCCTTAAGAGCTCACATGCCAATATTGGCCAAACAGAGACTCTTAGGACCCTTAAAATGATTTGAGAACACACTCAATGACCTCTTAGACTTATGAAAAAGCTAAGAATAAGATTTTGACATCCTGGAAATAAACTCAACAAAACCCAACAAAATTGTTCATTGCCCCTACACCACACTCCCGAGCTAGAAGAAACTCAAGTCCCTAGACTTGAGAGGGCTGGAACAGTGGTGTCATGCTTTAGTATATAAATCTCAGACATCCATGTAGCCTCTAAATTAGGTAAGTCTACCCACTTGAGTAAGTACTCTCTATAATCTCCTTTCCTAGTCTTCTTAATAACTTTAGAGTCTATGATGCATTCCAGCTGCATCAGTTGACTAGGGGGTGTTAGCATTTGCATGAAGATTGCATTAATGATATGTTATGTTGTCATTGATGTCAATTGAATCGGTAATGGTATTTATGATATTGTTGTTATTGATATTGTCTTGTAACCAGTAGGAAGAGCTTTGAGGAAGATGTTGTAAATTGGTATATAAGTATGTGAGTTGAACCAGTAATCGATGTATAAGGTTAAACCCTTTCTATGCATGTAAACAGTAAACCCTACTAGTTGTTTTTTGTAAAACCCTAACCGATTAACTTTTTTTTTATTATGGGAAAACGAGGTTTTGAAGGGACCCTAGAACCCTTTACAAAGGAACCATAAAAGATAAAAGCATTAAGAAAATAAATAGGATAGATAGCAAAAAAACCTGCAAAATGTTGGGTGAAAGCCAACACAAAAGTCCAACACTACCAGCAACAACCAACAAAAATAGAAAAATGACAAATTACATTATGTTTTTAAGGGCATTAGCCAATTTCTCGCTAATCCCTTGCATTTCTTTGATATTCTCCCTGAGGAAAGGGATTTCCTTTGATGAAGGCAAGGCAGCCTTTTTCAAGCTCACCCTAGTCCTTTTAGCCACTCCTCTAGGAGTACTATCCACATTCCCAACCTCAATAGTAGCCTCTTCAACATCAAGGTCCACAATAGACTTGGCAGGGCTAGGACCATCAAGGTGTTTGGCTATTTCCTCCATGTTCCTCATCGCAGAGTTGAGGATGTTGGGAATCAGAATTGGGAAGTTCTTCATGGTAGCCTTCCCTTCCTCCATCTTGCTAATCTAAACTTCCAGCTTCTCTAGCTTTTTGTCCATTTCCTTTTACCATTTCTCCAGGTTGATTTCACCTTTCTATCCCTGCTCATCCTGGTGTTTAGGCTTTTTTTTTCCATTTTATTAATTCTTTCATAAACCCATCTATCAAAACCTAGACAAGCATCAGACTGGTTCTTAAGCTTATCTAGGACATGCATACCAATATTCATTTCATCACCAACTCTATCATTTTCCATGTTTTCATCCTCCTTATCCTTGTTTAGCTCTATTTCCATTTCCTTGTCCTCCCATTTTTTCTTGTTATCTAGCTCCTCCATGGGCTATTTGTTGAGATCACCAGGGCTCACACTGTGGGTAGGTTCCTCCTTATTACCCTTGTCCTCTTCCTATTTTTCCTTCTCATTACCATTTTCCATTTTGGATGTTTCCTTGACCAAGCTATTCTGATCGAAATCTTCCTCTTCTCCTCTTTCCTCTCCCTCCACTTCCTTATCTTTCCAGGTCTCCATCTTGTTCGTATCATTAGTCTCCATATCACTACTTGCTTTTCCCATATACTTAGGATCAACCTCGACATCCTTATGTTTATATCTCAAATCCATGTCCTCCACATTTGCTTTTTTTAGCCTTTTTACTTTGTTTCTGCTCATCCTTGTTGGGCCCAGAATCCTCACTTTTCCTCTTTCATTTTCCCGAGGATACTTACAACCTTTTGTTTCCCTGAATTGCCAAAATCTTACAATGCTCATAAATGAGAAAAATAAGACAATAATGTAGCACAGGAGAAGAGGGGTTCTTATTGTGCTTGTTCAACGAGCGCGACATGGACCCAAAAAGGTAATAAGGAAGAGACACCCTTTTCTCATGCCTAAAGTGGTTCAGAAGCATAAAGTGATAGGTATGGACCCTAGTGAAGTGGCCCTCCACAGTGATATACTCCATAATGGCATTAAGCACAAAACCCCAAATCTTTTTAATGTTAGACACTTCATAACACCTCCCAGATGCTTTGCCTAATTTATATCTCTCCTTATCTTTGCACGAAAAGGGATTCACAATATTATTGGATACTTTTAGGTCCCTAAATAAATTGAGGCTAGTATGGGACATAACTATGACCATAGAGATGAGGTCCATGTCCAGCTTGAATTTGACACCATGGATTTTGAAAGTTCCATTTTTCCAATTTTTAGTCACTCTAGTAACCGCCAAGTTAACTCTTCTTTTGTACTAATCCACCTATTTTTCCATGAACGTCATCATAAAACCCTTCTCCAGCTTCATCTAGACCTTGGGCATCTCCCACCATCTAGAAGGGTTATCGAGTTCCACTCTTCTAAGGTCACCTCCCATTCTTGAATTCATTTTGCAATTTTTTTGCTTCAGCAAATTTGAAGCGAGATTCCAGATGACACTCAGACACTTGAAAATAAGCACCCGTAGAGTGTGAGAATTTTTAATATTCTTATTTAAAACTCCACCCTTTTGACAAGCCATAATCTCCTTTTTAAAGTTTTGATGTTTAATCATTAGTACAACCATGATTAAAATGCAATCTTTCTTTCCCCATAATTTTGTCCTTTCTAATGAGGTCTTTAATATTGAAATCAATATTATCTTCACCTTTCCATATGCTTTATTTTTTAGATATAATGCCAATGTTAGCAAGACCATCTGTGACAACGTTTTTTTCCCTAAAAGCATGCTCAATAATAACATATTTAAAACTAGTAATAATTTCTCTAGCCTTAAAAATGATATTTTCGATAGACCATGAAGGCTCAACTTTACCCTTTAGGTATTTAATAATATTAAGAGAATCTCCCTCCAACCATAATTTTTCATGATTGGGATTTTTAGCAATAATTAGAGTATTAAGTGCAGCCAAAGGTTCAACATAATGGCTCGTTTGGTTACCTAAAGGACCAGCAACAACCACAAGACAACCTCTAGCAAAATTCATGACAATACCCTCATATCCAACATTGCTAGGATTTCCCTTAGATGCCCCATCAAAATTGCCATTGATCTATCCCTGGGGAGGAAAGCTCCAAAAAAATTTCTACCTTTATCCTTGCTCTTTCTGCTATTGGAAAGGTTCCATCTTTCATTAAAATCTTCCTTAGTAGATAATCCAGTATCAATGCCATATAAGCAATCATGGATCCCTCTATAAATTTTATCCACCACCACTTCAGGGTTCACACTTTTTTCCCTAAAAATATCATTGTTACGCTCCTTCCCGATGTTCTAGGTGACAATGGGGAGAATAAGTTTGTAGAGCTCAATATTCTTAGAATTAGAGCTAGGGAAAAACCATTGTTGCCTGAACTCTTCCAGTGAGTTCAGGAAAACCAGTTCAACTTCCACTTATTAAGAATTATATTCCAAATATCCTGACTAAAAATGCACTGGTAGAGGATATGGCAGGCTAACTCCTCCTCCCTGCAGCAAAGACAACACATGTTAGGAAAAACAAATCCATGCTTATGGAGATTATTAAGGGTAAGAAACTTATTTTGGATAAAGATCCAAAAAAAGATATTAATTTTGGGAGTCAAATTCTTCATCCACACTTTGGCCCATAGAGGAACCTCATCCAAAAATTTATAATGTATAGAGACAACCAAAGAAATAGAATATCACCCATCAGAAGTTTTCTTCCAAATCATACAATCCTCAGAATGCTCCATGAAGATTTTGGAAGAGAGAAAGGTCTCCAAAATGCTTAGGCCCAGACAAGCCTGGCTAAACTCAATCCACTTACCATTTCTATAGTAGTCCATAATAAGGTCTCCATACTTTCTTTTAAACCAATCTTTCCATTCATTAAGAATGGGGATTTCCCCAGGTGGTTTATCCATTAGCCATCTATCCTCCCAGAATTTGATAATTCTCCCATTATCCAGTTTCCACTTTCCTCCAGCAACAACCCAGACTTTAGCCATTTGAACAACATTCCAAATAGAAGAGCCATCCACAAGGAAGGAATTATCCATCAATTCTTCATCAGACGGTTGCATATGAAGGTATTTCCTTTCCCAATGGAATTCCATTCCCTTTCCTCCCCTTTCATTCTCCAAATTTGTTTAGCTAACAGGGCATTGTTGATAGTCATAATGTTCCATATTCCTAGGCCCCCAAAAGCCTTAAGAGTGCAAATATTATTCCAGGAAATAAGGGGGATTCTATTTTTATCTTCCACTCCTGACCATAAGAATTTTTTTTGTATTCTTTCAATGGCCTCAAAAAACTTCCTGGAGATCTTAAATAGACTAAGGGCATAGATAGGTAGATTTTGAAGAGTAGCCTTAAGCATCGTCACCTTACCCACTTGGCTGAGGAGGGCTCCCTTCCACTTAGCCAGTTTGGAATTAAATCTATCAACTAGTATCATCCAGAAATTCTCAAAAGGCTTTAAGTACATAGGGAGACCCAAATATATAGAAGGAAACTCTATAATTTTACATCCAAGGATCCTTTCAATCCTTCTTTGTCTATCCACAGGGGTGTTTATGAAGAACAAAGAACTCTTATCCCAATTTATGTTTTGCCCAGAAGCAGCTTCATAGGAATCCATGACAATCTTCATATTTCTAGCTTCTCTTATGGTAGCTTCTCCCATGCTAATAGAGTCATTTATGAACTGTTCAAGAGTACACATTATAAGTTTGTTGAAATGGTTATGTTTGTTTATTATATGATGATGATAAGTAATGATGGTGACATGTGTGGTCATTGTATGAAGATAAGTTCAACTTGTTTTGGCACGTTTGTTTGATTGTCTAGGGAATGATTAAAGTGGATTGCATCTAATGCAAAGCACTTGATGAGTTACAAGTCCGATGAAATGGTGATCATGGAGCGGTTGGAATTTTCTTGAATAATATGTATAGATTGCTATATAAATCCAATGATCACACTTGAACCAATTTATTTGTAATCTCTATGAGAGAATTAGTTTTTTGTTGTGTTACCAACCTAATTGATTTGTATTTAAGGTTAATGAAGCTGTTTTGTAAAAGGTGTTGGTAGAAATCAATTGAGAGTGTGGTTTCCTAACCAGAGAATGGATCCGCAATTTGAGTAAAAGCAGATTAAAGATTAAAAGGAACTGATCAAGTAAATGTAGTGCTATTCAGACATATCAAGAAAAATCCATTGTCTTCTAAAATTACAGCAGAATTGAAATCCCCTAACTATGTAAGCTCTAACAAGCTTGGTTACTTCTTAAATCCTCTAACAAGGTGGTCCATTATCTTGGATTCTCAAATCCTCTACTGAGGTTACTCCTAACAAGGTATTGGCTTTTTATCAAGTCATTTGTAAATCCCTTAACCAGGTGATTCCTAACAGGACCAATTCTTAACAGGACTTATTGAAAAAGCTTTAATAGGCTTAGCTCCTCATAAGGCAAACTTCAAAAGATTTCATATATATATCTTGTGAGTCTCATCTCACCACGGTTTTTGCCTATTTGGGTTTTCCATGTATAAACATTTGTGTCATGTGGTGAATGTATTTGTGGTTATGATCTTATTTGTTGATTTAACTAACTTTTGATAAGGCATGATAACTAGAAGCATTGAGAGATGGAGTGTGTTGATATATGATTAAGCATTTGGATGTTTACAAGATTAAAGTTTTTTAGTGTTAAGTTGTTATAATAGTTAACCAGTTGACGTTGAGTATTCTTATGAGTATTGATCTTGACACTAATATTCTATTGATAAGTTTACTTTGTGTGATTGAGTTTGAGTTTGGGAAGTTTGTATAATTTTTTCAGTGTACTGATTCACCCCCCCTCTTAGTAATCTATCAGATACTTATTCTTTTATCATACCATCAGGGGGAAGATCTTGTAACCAATCCACATCCCCAATAGCAGTAGGCTCCTATGGGTTTGAAGCTGACCGCGTTCCCTTATACTAAAACAAATCACTAACATTGAAGATTGGGGATATACCCAAGTTTGGTGGTAGCTCCACCTTATAGGCATTGTTTCTATACTTATGCACAATCTTCAGATGTCCAGTCTTCTTCATGCATAGTTTTCTATGCTGCTCCTTAGGGAGTCTCTCCTTTCTCAGATATGCCATAACCAGATCACCTACCTTGTAGTGTAATTCTCTCCTTGTTTTGTTTACTTGTATCTTGTATTTCTCATTGTTTAGTGACAATGTTTTCTTGACTTGTTCATGTATCTCCTTCATATTCTTTGCAAAGTTTTCACCTTGGGCACTCCTATGGTCCATGGAGTTGTGATCCTTGAGCTATAATATACCCTTTGGATGACATCCATATACAATATCAAAAGGATTTTGACCTATGCTCCTATTGACAAAGTCATTGCAGACATACTCTTCTTGTCCCAATACTAGATCCCAAGCTTGGCCATGCTGTTTGGTGAGACATCTTAGCAAATTGCCCAAGGATCTATTAACTACTTGATTTTGACCATCAGATTATGGATGGTATGCAGATGAGAAAGAAAGGTTGGTACCAAGTTTCTTCCACAAGGTTCACCAAAAGTGGCTCACAAATTTTGTATCTCTATTACTCACAATGCCAAGAGGCAAACCATGGATCCTCACAATATTTTTGAAGAACAACCATTCTATGTAGAAGGCATAATTAGTGCATTTGAAAGGCACAACATGTGCCATCTTTCTGAATCTATTGACTATGACATAGACGTTGTCATATCCTCTTGAAGTCCATGCTCAAGCATTCCTAAGGTCTTGTGGGTATGGTTAATGGCTGATATAAACATTGATTACTAGAGGCAATCTTGGATCTTTGGCATATGGTACATTTCTCCAAAAACCTTCTAACATCTGTTTGATGTCTAGGCCAATAATAGAATCTACCAAACCACTCTAAGGTCTTGTCAAGACCAAAATGTCCACCTAGGATCTCTTAATGCTTCTCCTTGATGATGTTATCTCTCATGGAGAATTGTGGTATGCAAAGTAGGTGTCTTAAACAATAAGCCTTCTTATAGCATAAAATCAAAATAGGCAACATGACAAGAATTAGAAAACTTTTAGCAAACATCATATGCTTCACTAAAATATTTGTCACCTTGGTAGAGAAAGTTTAGGTCATTTAACCCCATACATTGTAGGTGCACCTCTTGGATGGTGAGAACCCTTCTACTTAAGGCATCTGCTACCTTATTGGTGACTCCTTTCTTATGATTGATAGAAAAGGTGTAGGCCTACAAATACTCAACCCACTTGAGGTGTCTTTGGTTCAATTTCTCTTCCCCATTCAAAAAACTAAGTGCATGATTGTCAGTGTAGACTATGAACTCTTTAGGTAGAAGATAATGCCGCCACTTCTTGAGGGCCTGCACCATGGCATACAACTCTAGATCATAGGTAGAATACTTTTATTCTGCTTGATTTACCTTCTCAGAGCAGAATGCAATTGGATGACCTTCTTGACTCAAAATTTCCCTTATAGCCAAATTGCTAGCATCACACTCCATAGTAAAGAGTTGATTGAAATTAGGGAGCCTATGATAAGGGAGTTCTTCTACCTTTTGTTTCATCAAATCAAACTCCTTGTCTGCTGCACTGGTCCACTTAAACTAACATTTTATCCCACCTTTGATGGTGTTCAAGAGAGGTGCACACACATGGCTAAAATACCTAATAAACTTCCTATAGAAAGAAGCCAAATCATGGAAACTTCTTACATCTCCTACTGACTTAGGAGTAGGCCAATTAACTATTGCTTCTACTTTTTATGCATCGATTTTCAAACAACCATGAGAAACTACAAAACCAGGATACACCAATTCATTTTTAAAAAACTCACATTTATCCAAGTTGATCATTGACTTTTCTTGATGTAGCTTTCTCAAAACTTGATCCAAATGTTTGATGTGCTCCTCCTTTGACCTTCTAAAAATTAGAATGTCATCAAGATAAAAAATTAGAAAATTACCAATGAACTCTGTAAGAACTTTATTCATGGGCCTCATGAAGGAGCTAGGTGTATTTGTGAGCCCAAAGGAAATCACAAACCATTCATATAGCCTTTTGTTTGTCTTAAAGGTTGTCTTCCATTCATCACCAGGTCTGATCCTAACTTGATGATAACCTGACTTCAAATCTACCTTAGAAAAGTAGCAAACTCCACCTAGGTAGTCCATTAGATCCTAAATCCTTTGCATTGGAAACCAGTATCTAATTGTGATTTTATTTATGGCCCTTGAATCAGTGCACATCCTCTCCTTTCCATCTTTCTTAGGTGCCAAAATAGTGGGTAATGTGCATGGACTTAAACTCTTCTTTATCAACCCCTTATCTAGTAACTCTTGCACTTGTTTTGTTATTTCCTCATTTTGAGCTGGTGTCATCTTGTATGTTTCCTTGTTTGGCAATATTTCTCTAGGTATGAGTTCTATCTGATGATTAACATCTCTCATAGGAGGTAAAGAATCTAGTATCTCATTGACAACTATGTCTTTGTACCGGTATAGCAAGGTCTGCACCTCTTTAGGTATCACCGGTTTGGTTTCAGTCTTTGTCTCTTCTTTGGGTTTCACTATGATAGCACATCCTTGGTTCCCTTCATGCTTCAATAACTTCAAGAATTATTTCCCACTAAGCAACATAACACTTGATCCAACATGTCTTTCTTTACCCTGATCAATCAAGGGATCCATTTAAAAATTTCTACCCTCCTTGGTGATGACATAGGAATTCTTCTCCCCATTATGTATGGCTTTGACATAAAACTACCAAGGGCATCCTGACAACAGGTGGCATTCATCCATGGGAAATATGTCACATACCACCCTATTCTTGTAATCTCCTATTTTAAAATCCACCCAAGTTTTCTCATTGACAAGCACATGTTGACCCTTACTCAACCAAGACACCTTATAGGGTGTGGTATTGGGAAACCTTTTCAACTTTAGTTTGTCTACCATCTCAATTGCTACAATATTCTCAGTAGACCCTGAATCCACAATAACTTTACAAATCTTACCATGTGATCTGCAAGTGGTTTTCAGAAGTGTTTTCCTATGCGTAGGTTCTTTGGACTGTGGTATCTTTAGCAAGGTTCTTCTAATCATTAAATTTTCTCCATCCATGACTGGTCCAGCCTTGTTGATTGGTGAGGTAACACTTTTAAAATCTTCTTCTTGCACCAACTGAGTTCTCCTTTCTCCCATGTGAGATCTTGAAGTCTTCTTAGGACATCGACTCATAGTATGTCCCACTTGGTGACAATGGTAGAATTTTCCAGTGAAAATTGTGGTTCCCCTTCCCTGATTGTCAAACCTGTCTCTATAGTTATTTCTCCCTCTAGAGTTGCATCTTAATTGTCCTCCTTTGCTAAAATTATCACCACTATTCTCTAATTGATTGCCTTCATCATTCCTATTAGGGTTATAGCCTCTCCCAAAGGTGCCTCTTCCTTTGAAATGTTTGCCACCTCTGCCATTTTGGTTATGTTCACCTTTTCTTTTGATCTTATCCTCTGCTCTCAAGGCTAACTGAAAGCATTTATGCACTATCTCGGGTGCTATCATGTTGATCTCGTCTTGAATGTTTTGTCTAAGGTCATTTAAGTACCTTGAAACCCTCTCCACTTATTCCTCTTTCTTCCTAGCCCTTTAGGTAAGTTTTTTGAACTCCTTTGTATAGGTACTCACATCTATTTCTCTCTGTTTCAAAATATGCAACTTCTTGTACATTTGTACCACATAGTCTATAGGTAGGATTGAGTTTTGATCCTGTTGTTCACCAAAAGTGATAACCCAAGTATACCTGCAATTGATCTATGAAGTAGCCAATTCAATCTATAAAGAACCTCAGGGCTTGGACAACATGACAAGGATATGAATCCCTCTACTCTTCAGGCTCTGCAAAACCTAGGTGGGTGTACCTTTGATGCTTTTAATCAGATCTATTACACACAAGACTGCATCAATCAAAAGCAAATGGATCTTAAAAGGTTCAAACACTAAGAGGTAACTGCAGATGGGCTAGATCCACACTTGCAACTCAACATTTTTTGAATCATGAGATGGAGGGACACTTCCACATAACATAAAATATAAAAAATATTCTAATTATGGATTTTTAAATGGTGTTCTGACAACCTTTCAATATTACAAGAGACCAGTGTCTTATCTAGGCCACAGAGTCATGCATAAAACTGGAAGAGAAATCTCAGATGCAAGTTCTTTTCAACATTAAAATTTTCATATATCAATGCCTTACATTAATACAATCCTCTGCTCTGTCACAAAACTATATATATATATATATATATCCAATATGCATTCAATATCATTAATGTTGGGTTTTAGGATTTAAATACTTCCTTGAAGAATACCCAAAAGACAACATTACACTCTTAGAGGAATCTAAAAGAAACAACCCAAATTATCCTTGATAATATGAAATTATATGAATTTGAGTACATTTTGGAGACAATTTCATGGAAACTCACACATGCCTTGCATATGTGTGAACTTGCAAACTGAAACTCAACCTATAGTAAAGACAACACTGAAAACATAGAAGAACACACTGTCATTTGCATAGATAAAAAGATGCCATCACTGGAACCTGCAATTTCGGATTTCTCCCTTGGAGCAAATCTCTCAAAAACTAGAACCCTTCTAAAATGAGAAGAGTTGAGAATAAAAAGAGGAGGGAAGAAAATCAAATCTGCAACTAAAATTGCCAAATATCTCCTCTCTAACTGAATTTCACTCCCATGGAAACTGCTCTCCAAATATCCCACATTCACTGGGAAAGGGTATTTTTTGGTGTTTATAAGCAAAACCTTCCACTAGTAATATGTCAAAGCCTCTGGGCTTTTGACGGACGGTGCCTATGGGTGCCCAAGGTGGGCCCACGCATGGGAACGGATACCGAGGTGATGGAGGAAGTGACTGAATGATGACCAGGTGGACCCTATGTAGGCATGCTTCCCGAGGCAAACAGGTGAATTTTGCAGAGAAGGGTCGGCTTTACCAGTGAGCTAGTTGCAGAGGATCCAACTAAGCGCGTGATTTCACGGGCCGAAGATGCACGCAAGTTACACCCTACGAAATGGAAAAAATAGGTAAAGATCATGCATGTTTAGGGAGATCAGATGGTCCACACTGTTTCGTGAAGGAAAGTTGCTCGCTGGTTAAGGTCCGTGAAACAGCGAAACGCGAAAGGACGAAAATGCAAGGTTAAAGAGCGAGCAAGTTTGGAGCAGATCGATGGCCTGCGTGGTTTCGTGGAGTGAAGATGAATGCTAGATAAAGGCCATGAAATGGAAAAAGCCAGGTGGTAGGTCCAGTCAGCGATCCAGTAGGCGAGCCCTAGTGAGGTGGCGATGATGTGGTGTAGAGGTGGTGCCTAGGTGGACGACAAGCAAGCGGACACATGGCAGAGTGAGGAGGTGTCATCCCAGGTGGCACCCAGTGGACCCCATCGACCAATCAAATCCCACCATGTGGCAAGGCATCAGGGCACAATCAGAGCAAAAATTAAAGTTAAAATCAGTTAATTACATAGTGCAAACTATATCAAATAAATGAAAAATTTAAATGATGTGCACAAATGGGGAATTAATTCACGCAGGGCTAATTGTTTGGGCAAAATATGAAGTGTTATATGTTTTCGAAAAGCTCTCAGAATGAGGAATCTGATTATATAGTTAATTTTGACAAATGTGGAATATTTTGAGAGCAGTTTCCATGAGAGTGAAATTCAGTTAGAGAGGAGATATTTGGCAATTTCAGTTGCAGATTTGATTTTCTTCCCTCCTCTTTTTATTCTCAACTCTTCTCATTTTAGAAGGGTTCTAGTTTTTGAAAGATCTGCTCCAAGGGAGAAATCTGAAATTGCAAGTTCCAATGATGGCATCTTTTTATCAATGCAAATGATAGTGTGTTCTTCTATGTTTTCAATGTTGTCTTTACTGTAGGTTGAGTTTCAATTTGTAGGTTCACACATATGCAAGGCATGTGTGAGTTTCCATGAAATTTGACTCCAAAATGTACTCAAGTTCATATAATTTCATATTATCAAGGATAATTTGGGTTGTCTCTTTTAGATTCCTCTAAGAGTGTAATGTTGTCTTTTGGGTATTCTTCAAGGAAAGATTTAAATCCTAAAACCCAGCATTAATGATATTGAATGCATATATATATATATATATATATATATATATATATATATATATATATATATATATATATATATATATATATATATATATATATATATATATATATATATATATAGTTTTGTGATAGAGCAGAGGATTGTATTAATGTAAGGCATTGATACATGAAAATTTAATGTTGAAAAGAACTTGCATCTAAGATTTCTCTTATAGTTTTATGCATGACTCTGTGGCCTGGATAAGACACTGGTCTCTTGTAACATTGAAAGGTTGTTAGAACATCATTTAAAAATCCATAATCAGAATATCTTTTATATTTTATGTTATGTGGAAGTGTCCCTCCATCTCATGATTCAAAAAATGTTGAGTTGCAAGTGTTGATCTAGCCCATCTGCAGTTACCTCTTAGTGTTTGAACCTTTTGAGATCCATCTACTTTTGATTGATGCAGTCTTGTGTGTAATAGATCTGATTAAATGCATCAAAGGTACACCTGCCTAGGTTTTGCAGAGCCTAAAGAGTAGAAGGATTCATATCCTTGTCATGTTGTCCCAGCCTTTAGGTTCTTCATAGATTGAATTGGCTACTTCATAGATCAATTGTAGGTATACTTGGGTTATCACTTTTGGTGAATAGCAAAAATGGCGACTTTGCTGGGGAAATGAGAATGGAAATTGCCAAAATTCATCTAGTTATTCTATCCATTGTGTATACACAGAGTGTGAAAGTGAATTTATGAGTTAGAAAGTGTTCCTTGTTCTGGATATGCAAGTATCCATGAGTTTCATGTTATATTTTATGAAAGGTAACAGTAAATTGTATTTGTTCAAAGTTGTAAGAAGCTCTTGTAGTTGTATACGAACCTTTCCCTAATTTCTTATTGGGTGGCGACTCTGTGGTTCATACTAGTATTAAACAGCCTGGAAGAGTGTTTATTGCAGTGAGATCCAAGGAGTAAAGAGAATTAAATTTGTGATTGAATGGTTCTGCTATTCAAAATATCCTTTGTGCAAGAGGTGGCTGTTGGCAATATTACATTATAATAGACAATGAAAGATTGTTGACATTTTAATAACGATATTGAGAAGGTTGTTGATGATTATGGACATAACTGATTAAAGATGTTTTACTATCTTGATATTATTATTTTGTCATTGATGTCAAGAAATTGATTTTCTATTTCAGTATGATGCTGCCATATCTTGAGAAGTATGATATGAAGATTATAAAGAAGTCGGTAAAAGACACAGGAAAGAATATGACGAATAAGGGGATAAGTTATTCAATTGGCAACTATTACCGAGTAAGAGAATGATGAGATCATGATGTTTTAGATTGTTTTAACATCATACATATGTTGTAAAATGTAAAGGTTAATACTATACTATGTTATCAAGCAAAGAACCTAGTCGGTAAACCTTACGGTTATCGCTATCGGTTAATGAAGGCAGAATGTCTATCAAGTGAAGTTTAGTATTCACTGAGTTACAACTCAGCTATAATAGAATGCATTAAATGTTTACATGTGATATTTAATGAAAGAAGCTGATGAGCTGGAGTGGATCAATGATTTGTAAGTCGTGGAAGAAGTTTGTTAACGAATCTAAGGCAATGGAAAGTCACTAGGAAGATCTACAACTCAGATTGAACCGCATTACCCTAACACAAGTTCCAAGGTGAATATGCAAGTTCCAAGGTGGGGTAAAATGTTCTCAAATCAAAAGATACAATGAATCTGGACAAGATTGAAGATCTGATGGCTATGATTGATCATGGGAAATGTGATCAAGAAGATTAAGCAGTTAGAAGATTGTTTATAAATAGGAAACTATTGATAAACAAGGTATGTGGGCAAGTGTATGCACAGGGATGCTACATAGTGATTACTGAGCACAGAAGCTTGAAGACCTGTTAGAATAACAAAGTATTGATGCCCAGTAGATAGACAAGATTAGTTCTATGTCTAGATTGTATTGAACAAATAGGAATCTGCTTTAGCATTTTAGATGTGAAGTTGCCGATAGATTTTTATTACTATTATTTTGTGAAAGTGATAGAAAATATCTTAACCAAGTGGACTTAACAGTCTTATATGTAAATCCTCTAGTAAGGTGACATTTTGATTAAGTGTTTGAAATCCTTTGACAAGGTCACTTCTAACAAAGTGAAGATCCTAACAGATCTGAGGGAAATCCCTTAACCGGGTCACATCTAACAATGTGTTTGTAATCTTTAACAGGATTTTCTTTTAACCGAGCATACTTTAGAAGAGTATATTTCTTAGTGGGTCCGAAATCCCACAATAGTTTTTCCATATTTGGGTTTCCACGTTAAATTTGGTGTTATGAGGTTTATATTGTTCATATGCTTTTGAGTTTGCATGTTTGATAGTTTTTAGTTATATGACTGATATATATGTTATAGAGGTTGAATCTGATGTTTTTATGGATGATTAAGTTTGTATGATTCACCCCCCCCCCTCTCATCTTGTTGGCTATTGGATCTATATTTATATTAAGTATTAGAACTATCAATTGGTATCAGAGCTTTGGACTCTGAAAGGAAAGTTTAAATGCACTTGAGTTAAAGATCCAAAGATGTATAAGAGGGATGCACCTAAGCTGAATAAGTCAAGTTTCTCTACATGGCAGAAAAGGATGAAGCTACATCTATCAGGAGTTGGAGAATATGCTATATACTATCTGGAGAATGATTTTGTTGCACTGAGCACCTATGCATTGACTATGGAAGAGATAAAGGCAAAGCAAGAACATATTCAAGCAATGATTGAAATAACATTTGCATTGACCGATTCAGAGTTTAATGATCTAGAAGGATGTACTGATGCAAAGGCAATGTGGACTAAGCTCATATTTGTATATGGAGGAGATGAACATGTTCAAAGAGCAAAAGTAGATTGTTTAAGAGAACAACTTGAATCTATGAGGATGAATGAAGGTGAGAACATAACTCAATACAGTACTAGACTAAAGGAGATTGTAAATCAAATCAAAGGAGAAGGAGGAACTATTGAAGAAAAGGATGTAACATGTAAGTTGTTAAGAACCCTTCTACCTGCCTATGCAATCCAAGTCTCTGCAATCAATGAATTGAGGTTTGTACCTAATATGCCAGTTTCCTTGGATGCTACTATTGGTAAGCTACATACTTTTGAGTTAAGTAATTTTGATAATAGTGGGTCATCAGTAAATAAAGTTGAATCTGCATTTAGTTCTTTTCATCTCAATGAATCTAATGATTACAATGAAAGAAAGTATAAGTACTCTGAAGGAGATCATAGTGGAGCAGGTGAAAGATTTTAGAAGAACATGGAGGAGGTACACAAACTGTATGAAGAAATCAGAAAGCAAGAAGAGTTTGAAGCACTGTTGGCCAAAAGGTTACCGAGAGGCAAAGGTAAGTATAAAGAAAAACTACCTTTGAAATGTTTCAATTGTGATAAGATTGGACATATGGCTTCTAACTATCTTGACAAAGATTTTACTAAAAAGAGAGATTATCGAGATGACAGATAGAAAGATAACCATTACAAAAGACACCGAGACTTCAGAAGAAGAGATAGAAAGACATGCTTAATTGCTGATGAGGAATCCAACGATGATAAATCAGATGAGACTGATACAGAGGAAGTTGTTTACATGGCTATGAAGGATGGATCAGATGAAGAAAGGTATGAAGAAAAATCCCTAATATCTCACATAAACACTAATGATTCTTGGATTATAGATAGTGGATGCTCACATCATATGATAGGAGATAAACATGTTGGGAAAAATGGTGTCTCAACCTTGCATTTATGTGAGGTTACTATTTATAGTAAGTTTTCATTTGAGCACGAAATGGTGCGAAACTCTCCCTGAAGCTTCTGGTTGGCTAGATAAGCATTCCGGTAAAGTTGCGTCGCAAGGTCACAGCTAGTTTTGAAGATATTAAAGTTTTCGTCTTGGAGGGGTGCAATAAAATGTTTAAACTTAAATTTGGGGACTTTAGAGGCTCCGAAATGCCCTGAAAATTTTCCGTAACCGGAGAAGCTAGTTACGAGGTGATAGAGCACTTCGCGAGCTTTCCGGCGCTTCAAATGGTTCATCAATCGGACACCCGGTTCTCAAGTTATGGCCTCCGAAAGTTTGTACTCCTGAAATAGGAAAAATAATTTGTATCGGATACATGAATGAGCTGTAAAAGGGAGCGACACGTGTTGATGTGTGCTTTAACATGTCATAGAAGGGAGATAAGGTCGGCTACACCTTATTGGGTGGTTTTAGCCCATGGTTTTGTAATACTGTTTGACGGTTTCTTGTATTGTATCTCCTATTTATGAGGTGTGTGAGATAGAGGTTGTGTGTAAGAGTCTTATGGCTATTGAGTTGCCTCTAAATCTCTGATTAGCGATACTCCTGCGAAGAGCTTGCTCTGCAAGTATTTTGTAATCTATTTTTGATTGCTGAATAAAATATTGAGCTGCTTTTGGAGGGTGGGGTTTTTCTCCCGAAAGGGTTTTCCCCACGTAAATCATTGTGTTGTGGTATGAATGCTATTATATCTATTTCTATTTTCTGTAACTGTTGTAACGATCTAAAAAAGTTTTGCATTACCCTCCTCTCAAGGTTAGTGTAGGAAGTTGTTTCTGCTACTTTACTTCCTTACAAGTGGTATCAGAGCCTGATCACCTTTGGTTTCAATTGTGGGCAGTTGGGTTTTTTGAACTAATCCAGATTTGAGTGGGAGCTTGTGCAGAAGACACTTTTTGATCTTGTTGTAGGAATATTCAGATGGCGAGTTCGTCAGGGAGAATAGAGGTGGAGAAATTTAACGGAAGTAATTTTGAGATGTGGAAGCTGAAGATGGAAGATCTGCTAATAGATCGAGATCTTTGTGATGCTGTTGATGCGAATGTCCAAAGGCCCTCAGATCCTACTGCGGCAGCTCAGTATGATGTTATGGACCGAAAAGCCAAGGGTCTAATCAGACTGTGCCTAGCAGACTCTGTTCTAATCAATGTCCATGAAGAGAACTCTGCAAAGAAGCTATGGACTAAGCTTAGTGAGATGTATCAAGTGAAATCTTTATTAAATCAAATTTTCTTAAGAAAGAAATTGTATTCCTTGAAGATGGAAGAGGGTGGACGAATTGCAGACCACCTGGAAGCATTCAATATGTTGGTGGCTCAATTAGTATCCGTCGGTGTTAAGATGGACGAGGAGGAGAAATGTCAGATCTTGCTGTGCTCTTTGCCTGATTCGTGGGATTCTCTTGTTATGGCTATCGGTAGTACTTCTGTTGTTTTGAAATCTGAAGACGTGGTGGGTGCCCTACTTGGTGAAGAGATGCGAAGGAAGGTATCCATCAGTTCAAAGGAAGCCCTAACCGTTCGTGGAAGACCTAAGGAGAAAGGCAAGAAGAATGAGAAGCACGACAAGTCCAAATCCAAAGGGAGATCAAAATCTCCTGGAAAGTCCAAAGTCATTTGCTGGAATTGCGGTAAACCGG
The DNA here is from genome assembly GCF_030272615.1 of Cryptomeria japonica. Lineage (NCBI taxonomy): Eukaryota > Viridiplantae > Streptophyta > Pinopsida > Cupressales > Cupressaceae > Cryptomeria > Cryptomeria japonica. Next base: position 731,547,773 of record NC_081408.1, on the reverse strand, counting down.
GTCACATCCGTAAGGACTGCAAAGAAGAAAAGAAGAAGAAGAAAAAGAAAAGGTTCGATTCTGATTCTGAGTCCGACAAGGAAGATGGTGATGCATTTATTGCGGCTTTGGCGACTCATGTAGGTAATGATGCCTGGCTAATTGACTCAGGTGCATCTTTTCATATGACTTCCAATAGAAATTGGTTTTCTGAATATGAAGGATTTAATGGAGGTAAGGTGTACTTGGGTGATGATTCACATCTAGACATTGTTGGTCGAGGTACAGTTAGAATCAGGTTTTCTGATGGTAGAATAAAAGGGATTAAGGGTGTGCTGCATATCCCTGGATTAAAACGAAACCTGTTATCTATGAGCAAACTAATAGATGCAGGTGTGCAGGTAGTCTTTTCTGAAGCAGGATGTAAGATGATTAAGGGTGCTATGGTAGTTACTAGAGGTGTCAGGTTTGGCACTTTGTATAAGCTTGAAGCATACACTGTTGAGTGTAATAGCACTTCTGTAAAAAGTAAATCTGCGGATACTTCACTGGAAGATTTGAAGGTTTCACCTTCAGCAGATGGAAATGGTTTTTGGGTACCTAAGGGTGCTCTTTCGTCTGAAGCAAAGTTACCTGCAGAGAAGACTATGTTATGGCACCAGAGACTTGGCCACATTGGAGAAAAGGGTCTAAGGACCTTGAAAAATAAAAACCTTGTTGAAGGTTTGAATGACTCTAACCTTGACTTTGATTTCTATGAGCATTGCATTTATGGAAAACAAAACCGTGTTCAGTTTTACTCGAGTTCTCATAAAACTTGTGGTGTTTTGGATCTTATCCATTCTGATGTGTTTGGTCCAGTAGATGTCTCTTCGATTGGAAAATCCACATATTATGTTTCATTTATTGATGATTTTAGTAGAAGGACATGGGTTTATTTTCTAAAGAGTAAATCTGAAGTTTTTAGTCGTTTTAAAGAATTTAAAGCAATGGTTGAGTTGCAGACTGGAAAGAAAATAAAATGTTTGAGAACTGATAATGGCGGTGAGTTTTGCTCTAATGATTTTGATAGATTCTGTAAAGACTGTGGAATTAACAGGCAAAAGACAACTCCGTATTCTCCACAGCAGAATGGAGTTGCAGAAAGAATGAACAGGACACTGATGGAGAAGGCTAGGAGTATGTTGAGTGGTGCTGGTCTCGAACAAAAGTTTTGGGCTGAAGTTGTTGCCACTGCTTGCTACCTAATTAACAGGTCTCCTACATCAGCTCTTGTTGATAAAACGCCTATGGAAGCATGGTCAGGTCACAAGCCTTCATTGAGACATCTTAGAGTTTTTGGTTGTGAGGCATATGCACATGTGCCAAAGGAGAAGCGAACAAAGTTAGAGAACAAGGCTGTGAAATGTATCTTCATCGGGTATAGTTATGGTGTGAAAGGATACAAGCTTTGGGACCCTGTTGCACAAAAGGTAATTCATAGTAGAAGTGTTATTTTTAGAGAAATTAAGTCTCCTTCTGTTACATTGCAGCCAGAACAGACTAAAAAAGAAGATGTTATTCAACTTCCTTCTACACCTGAAAGAGTTGAATCAAGACCCCTAGATAGGCAAGAATTTGAGGAGAGCTCGTCTAGCTCTGAATCTTCAGAAGAGGAGGAAGAACCTCCAACTCAGCTTGTTCGAAGGTCTACAAGACATAGACAACCACCTGAAAGGTATTCACCTGATGATTGGAGATGTATTTTTGCTCTGAATACTAGTGTGGATGAACCGAAATCTATAGAAGAGGCATTAGGTATGAATGATGCAGAATCCTGGAAGATTGCTATGGAGGAAGAAATGGCAGATTTGAAAAAGAATGATACATGGGATCTTGTACCATTGCCTAAAGGACGAAAACCTGTTGGTTGTAAATGGGTGTTCAAGAAAAAGATTGGTTCAGATGGAAGCATTGAGAAGTATAAAGCAAGGTTAGTTGCAAAAGGCTACTCTCAGGTTGAAGGTGTTGATTACGGTGAGATATTTTCTCCTGTTGCAAAAATGACGTCTATTAGATTTTTGCTTTCTATTGCTACTGCTTATGATTTAGAGGTTGAGCAAATGGATGTGAAAACTGCTTTCCTTCATGGTGATTTGGAGGAAGATATTTATATGACACAGCCAGAGCACTAGGTGGTGAAAGGCAAAAGAAATTTGGTCTGTAAATTGAAGAAATCTTTGTATGGCCTCAAACAAAGTCCTAGGATGTGGTACCAGAAATTTGATACATATGTGTTGAGTTTGGGATTTGAACGTTCTAAATCAGATCACTGTGTTTATTATAAATCTGATGGTGATCATTTCTTATTCATTGCATTGTATGTTGATGATATGTTATTCATTGGTAAAGGGAAAGGTATGATTTCAGAACTGAAGTCTCAGCTCGCTGCTAAATTTGAAATGAAAGATCTTGGTGCAGCAAAGCACATTCTTGGGATGGAAATTAGAAGAGATAGGGTAAACAGAAAGCTATGGCTAGGCCAGAGTAAGTATGTGAATTCAGTGTTACAGAGGTTCAACATGCAGAATTGTAGACCATTGAGTGTTCCTTTTACAGTTGGAATGAAACTATCTATTTCAGATTGTCCTACATCCCCATTGGAGATGGAAGACATGAGCAGAGTGCCTTACCAGAGTGCAGTTGGAAGCTTGATGTATGCTATGGTCTGTACTAGACCAGATATTGCCCAAGCAGTGGGAGTACTTTCTAGATATATGTCTAATCCTGGTAGAGCTCATTGGGATGTAGTCAAAAGAGTCTTCAGATATTTGAAGGGTACTTTAGAGTATTCTTTGTGTTATCATGGTAATTCAGTTGGAGACATGACTTCCCTTGATATCCATGGTTATGTGGATTCAGATTGGGCAGGTGATATTGATAGCAGAAGATCCACCAGTGCTTATGTGTTTACTTTGTTTGGTGGTGCAATTAGTTGGATGAGTAAGCGACAGGCTGTGGTTGCTCTATCCACTACTGAAGCAGAGTATATGGCAGCTACTCATGCTTGTAAAGAGGCCATTTGGCTTAAGAGACTGTGTTCGGATATTGGAATAAAACAAGGTACAGTGACAATTTACTGTGACAGTCAGAGTGCAATTAGCCTAGCTAAGAACCCGACATTTCATGCCCGGACCAAACATATTGATGTTCAGTATCATTTTGTTAGAGATATGGTCGAAGATGGTAGGGTGAAGCTGGTTAAGGTGGACACTTTGATGAATGTTGCAGATGCTTTAACTAAGGCTGTGAGCATAGAGAAGTTCAGATGGTGTTCAGAGTCTATGGGCCTTATGGCCCCTAGCAATTGATTCATTGTGTTGACATTCCCTTCCGCTCATGCAAGGTGTTCGACAAGTGGGAGATTTGTTGGGAAAAATGGTGTCTCAACCTTGCATTTATGTGAGGTTACTATTTATAGTAAGTTTTCATTTGAGCACGAAATGGTGCGAAACTCTCCCTGAAGCTTCTGGTTGGCTAGATAAGCATTCCGGTAAAGTTGCGTCGCAAGGTCACAGCTAGTTTTGAAGATATTAAAGTTTTCATCTTGGAGGGGTGCAATAAAATGTTTAAACTTAAATTTGGGGACTTTAGAGGCTCCGAAACACCCTGAAAAGTTGTCGTAACCGGCAAAGCGGGTTACGAGGTGATAGAGCACTTCGTGAGCTTTCCGGCGCTTCAAACGGTTCGTCAATCGGACACCCGGTTCTCAAGTTATGGCCTCCGAAAGTTTGTACTCCTAAAATAGGAAAAATAATTTGTATCGGATACATGAATGAGCTGTAAAAGGGAGCGACACGTGTTGATGTGTGCTTTAACATGTCATAGAAGGGAGATAAGGTCGGCTACACCTTATTGGGTGGTTTTAGCCCATGGTTTTGTAATACCGTTTGACGGTTTCTTGTATTGTATCTCCTATTTATGAGGTGTGTGAGATAGAGGTTGTGTGTAAGAGTCTTATGGCTATTGAGTTGCCTCTGAATCTCTGATTAGCGGTACTCCTGCGAAGAGCTTGCTCTGCAAGTATTTTGTAATCTGTTTTTGATTGCTGAATAAAATATTGAGCTGCTTTTGGAGGGTGGGGTTTTTCTCCCGAAAGGGTTTTCCCCACGTAAATCATTGTGTTGTGGTATGAATGCTATTATATCTATTTCTATTTTCTGTAACTGTTGTAACGATCTGAAAAAGTTTTGCATTACCCTCCTCTCAAGGTTAGTGTAGGAAGTTGTTTTCGCTACTTTAATTCCTTACAAAACACAAGTTTGTTATGTTAGAAGATTATGATGGAGGCTATGTTAGATTTGGTAATGATGCACCATGTCCGATAAGAGGTAAAGGATCCATAAAACTTCTTGATAATGCAAGATGCAATGATGTTTATTGGGTTGAAGGTTTGAAATGCAATTTGTTGAGTGTAGCACAGCTAAACAACACAGGTTACCGAATAGAATTTCAGAAAGGAATTGTCAAAGTTCATGACAAGAATGGAAAGTTAGCTGCTACCGGGACACAAACAAAAAGAGATACATTTCACCTTGACTCAACTCACAATAAGTGTTTGCATGCAAAGATTGATGATACTTGGTAATGGCATAAAAGGTTTTGTCATGTTAATTTTGATAATCTGATCAAAATAAGTAAAATAAGTAAGAAGCACCGAGTAAGAGGTCTACCAAGTTCTGAAAAATTTGAGAATGCTATGTGTCGAGGATGCCAGATGGGTAAGATGACAAGTATTTCATATTATGGTGATAAGTATTTCATATTATTTGTGGATGACTATTCAAGGATGATGTCAGTAATGTTTTTAAAAGAAAAATCAGAAGCTTTTCAAATGTTTAAATGGTACAAGGCTAGAGTCGAAAATGAAATAGGAAGACAACTGAAATGTATTAGATCAAATAGAGGAGGAGAGTTCACATCTGATGAGTTCAACCTATTTTGCAATGATCATGGTATAAAAAGACAAGTCTCTGCACCGAGAACTCCACAACAGAATGGAATAGCTTAAAGAAGAAACAGATCTATTGTGGATTGTGCTAGAACACTGATGATTGAGAAGAAGGTTCCACAAACATTTTGGAGAAAAGCAATAAGCGCAGCTGTTTACACCTTGAATCGAGTTCAATTGAAGAAAGGTACTTTGAAGACACCTTATGAAATCTGGTATGGAAAGAAACCTAATGTAAGTTATTTTAAGATCTCTGGAAGTAAATACTATGTTCATAAAAATGATAGAAATGGCAAGTTTGATCAAAAAAGTGAAGAAGGAACATTTCTAGGATATTCTTCTAGAAGCAAAGCATTTAAATGTCTGATCAAATCATATAACAAAATAGTAGAAAGTGCAAATGTGAAAATTGATGAATTTGCATAAAGAAATGATGAAGGGAATTCTAAAGAACCAGAAGACTATGATGAATTTGTCTATGCACAACCGAGAAGTCCTACCGAGATAACTGTTGAAGAAAATGAAGAAAATATCTAGTTACCGAGTGATGAAGAAGATCATTTAGAGCCTACCGAGCCTGTATTAGCCAAGTATGTTAGAAGACATCATGCACCAAGTTAGATTATAGGAGATAAGGATGATCCAGTGATGACAAGGAACAAACTGAGACAGAACACATGTTTGATATCTGAATTTGAACCGAGAATAGTGAAAGAGGCATTTAACAATGAAGATTAGATAAATGTTATGATAGAAGAGATTGATCAAACCAAGAAGAATGACACATGGACACTAGTCCCAAGACTGAAGGACAAAAATGTAATTGGTACAAAGTGGATCTTCAGAAACAAGCTAAATGAAAAAGGTGAGGTCATTCGAAATAAAGCAAGACTAGTTTGCAAAGGTTATGCCCAAGAAGAAGGAATTGATTATGGTGAGACTTTTGCACCTGTTGCTAGACTTGAAGGAGTAAGAACATTGTTGGCATATGCTGCTTTCAAGAACTTCAAGGTATATCAAATAGATGTCAAATCTGCATTTTTGAATGGAATATTAGAAGAAGAAGTTTTCATTGAACAACCTAAAGGATTTGTTGAAGACAATAATAAAGATTAGGTATGTAAATTGAACAAAGCTTTATATGGTCTGAAACAAGCACCTAGAGCATGGTATGAGAGATTGCACTCTTATTTGATTAAGATTGGTTTTATAAGGATAAGTGAGAACAACAACATGCACATGAAGAATGATGAAAATGGAATACTGATCTCAACCATATTTGTTGATGATATTATATTTTGTGGAAATGACTCTTTATGCAAGAACTTTGGAAATAAAATGAGCAAAGAATTTGAGATGTCATTAATCAGTGAGATAAAGTATTTTATAGGCTTATAGATACTGGAAATGAAAAATGAGATTTTCATTACCCAATCCAAGTACATAAAGGAAATCTTGAAGAAATTTGGAATTGAGGATTCAAAACCAGTACATACTCCTATGACTACCAATTGTAAACTATCAAAGAATGATGAATCTGCATCTATTGATGAGACACTCTATCGATCCATGATTGGAAAAATACAATATGTTGTTCACAACAAGCCAAATATAGCACATACAGTAGGTATTGTTGCAAGATTCTCTACAGATCCTAAGGAAACACACATGACGACAATCAAAAGAATTTTTAGATACTTGAAAGGCACTAAAGATTATGGCTTAGTATATCAGAAAGGAAATGATTTTGATTTAAAATTTTATACTAATGTTGATTGGGTAGGCAACATTGATGACAGGAAAAGCAGAAGTGGAGGAGCTTTCTTTTTAGGAGAAAGACTAGTGAGTTGGCTTAGCAAGAAACAAGGATGTGTTTCTGAGTCAACAGGAAAAGCTGAATATGTTGCTGCAGCACTAAATTGTACCAACATTGCATGGATCAAACAACTATTGGAAGGTATAAATGAGAAAGTTATGGAGCTAGTAACTATATTCTGTGACAATACTAGTGCCATTAATATTTCAAAAAATCCTATTATACACTCTAAGACAAAGCACATATCTATCAAATATCATTATCTTAGAGAAGAAGTTCAAGAGAAGAAAGTGGTGTTTGAATATGTTAGCACAAAGGAGCAAATACCAGATATCTTCACCAAGCCACTACCAAAGGACACTTTTGAATATCTCAAAAGTAAGTTAGGGGTCCTACCCCTATCTTCTACTCACTGATCGAGTTCAGTGACATCATCAATTTGATGACTGCATTGAATATCTTTTGGGGAGTTGATGCTAGAGTGACACACTTTAGAATGTTTTCTAAAAAGTGTACTAGAAGTAATACTGGAATTAATAATATAGAGAATGTTACAGGAAACAGGAATTAAAGACAAATGCTCTGATCGAGACTCAGTTGGTACACAACAGCAGGAATAACTTCTTACAGAAAGAAATTATGTTTTAGTTCTTTTCTTTTTGGCATTGTTGTCAAAGGGGGAGAAGACCTACCAAAGGGAGAAAGACTAATATATGGGAGAAGACTGAAAGAAGACTACAGATTGAAATAAAGACTAAAAACAAAAGAGAAGTCTAATGTATGGGGGAGAGCATTTCAAGCATTTCAGAATCACAACAATTTGAATCTTTTAAAGGTCAACTCAATTGGTTTTAACATCAATGCCAAAGGGGGAGATTATTGGCAATATTACATTATAACAGACAATGAAAGATTGTTGACATTTCAATAACGATATTGAGAAGGCTGTTGATGATTATGGACATAACTGATTAAAGATGTTTTACTATCTTGATATTATTATTTTGTCATTGATATCAGGAAATTGATTTTCTAATTCAGTATGATGTTGCCATATCTTGAGAAGTATGATATGAAGATTATAAAGAAGTCGGTAAAAGACACAGGAAAGAATATGATGAATAAGGGGATAAGTTATTCAATGGGCGGCTACTACCAAGTCAAACAATGATGAGATCATGATGTTTTAGATTGTTTTAACATCATACATATGTTGAAAAATGTAAAGGTTAATACTATACTATGTTATCAAGTAAAGAACCTAGTCAATAAACCCTAAGGAACCTAGTCGGTAAACCCTAAGGTTATCACTATCGGTTAATGAAGGAAGAATGTCTACCGAGTGAAGTTTAGTATTCACTAAGTTACAACTAAGCTATAACAGAATGCATTAAATGTTTACTTGTGATATTTAATTAAGGAAGCTGATGAGCTGGAGCGGATCAATGATTGGTAAGCTATGGAAGAAGTTTGTTAATGAATCTAAGGCAGTGGAAAGTTGGTAGGAAGAACTATAGCTCAGATTGAACCACATTACCCTAACACAAGTTCCAAGGTGGGGTAAAATGTTTTTAGATCGAAAGATACAATGAATCTGGACAAGATTGAAGATCTAATGGCTATAATTGATCATGAGAAATGTGATCAAGAAGATTAAGCGGTTAGAAGATTGTTTATAAATAGGAAACTATTGATAAACAAGGTATGCAGGCAAGTGTATGCATAGGGATGCTACATAGTGATTACCAAGCACATAAGCTTGAAGACCTGTTAGAATAACAAAGTATTGATGCCCAGCAGATAGACAAGATTAGTTCTATGTCTAGATTATATTAAACAAATAAGAATCTGCTTTAGCATTTTAGATGTGAAGTTGTAGATAGATTTTTATTATTGTTATTTTGTGAAAGTGACAGAAAATCTCTTAACCGAGTGGACTTAACAGTCTTAGATGTAAATCCTCTAGCAAGGTGACATTTTGATTGAGTGTTTGAAATCCTTTGACAAAGTCACTTCTAACAAAGTGAAGATCCTAATAGATCTTAGGGAAATCCCTTAATCGGGTCACATCTAGCAATGTGTTTGTAATCTTTAATAGGATTTGCTTTTAACTGAGCATACTCTAGAAGAGTATATTTCTTAGTGGGTCTGAAATCCCACAATGGTTTTTCCCTATTTGGGTTTCCATGTTAAATCTGGTGTTATGAGGTTTATATTGTTCATATGCTTTTGAGTTTGCATGTTTGATAGTTTTTGGTTATATGACTTATATATATGTTACTGAGGTTGAATCTGATGTTTTTATGGATGATTAAGTTTTTATGATTCACCCCCCCCCCTCTCGTCTTGTTGGCTATTGGATCTGTACTTACATTAAGTATCAAAACTATCAATGGCGACTCTATGATAAAGACCATGCTAAAGGTGAAGTAAATCTCCAAATCTACAAGAGTTTACAGCTGCAAATCTCCATATATTTTCAGAGGTTTCAAATGCAAAGATGTTTGTTCTGAAAATTAAAATGTGTAATGTTGTTTTCCCATTTAGTGAACAATAGTAGTCTAGAGGGAAAGAAGAATTTCAAATTAATTTGCATATCTATGCTACTGCAATATCTAGTGTTTATGATCTTCGATAGTATGCAAATTTGGAAAATTAGTGACTACAAGGTTTTTGAAAAGATTTTTTAAAAACAGTAAGGTGCATGGTCATGATAATGGTTCAGTGACTGTTATAAAACCTGATGGATCCAGATGTAGTTCCTAGATCCATGAATCCTTTGTCAAATTTGAAAGAGATCAATATAGAAATTGAAAAATCTCAAATGATCCAAGAGAGATTGGTCTAGTTGTTAAAAGGGAAAGTAAGGCTAAGAAGTAAAGGAGAATCATCATATGTCTTCTATGAAATATTTTTAGCTGCATTGAATAAGCTTTCAACTGATAATAGACCCCCTGAGTCTGTTTTAACTAAGATATTCTTAGAGCTTTATGAGCCTAACTCAGTTAATTGGTCTACTGCCTTCAGAGAAGAATGTGTTGAATCTATTAAAAAATGGATAGATATGATTGGAAGTAACCAATCTAAAAATGTACACAAGATTAAAAATAATGAAGGAGATGAGCCCCTAAGTGGATGTACCTCCTATGATGCTGAATATGATTATTCTCAGCATGAAAGTTTAGATGTGTATTCAAAGCGAGAAGAAATTTGTGAGAACAGTGATTGTTCGACTAATCATGAGCCCATTGAGGTTTCAGATGTTAATGATGTAGATCACCTTGTTGTTGATTTCAATCCACAATATGTTTGCAACCCTAGTTATGAAACTATGTTGCAACATGTAGCAACACATTATGAGTAGCGTGATAAAGGATATGATGCAGATGCAAGTTGTTGTGATGATAAATAAATGTGCATAGAGACATGAGCATTGCAGATCCAATACCCTTATTAGATTAGGACAATGTTTACAGCTCAGAGGATGAAGCCAAGGAAAATGAAAATGAAGAAGGAGGTTTACAAAGTAGTGAACAAATTTCAAAACTCTTAGCTGCTAATTTTCAGAGATGTGGATTCAAAAATGTGGCCAATCTTTCATACCCATTCAGTATATGTTTTGATAATGATGATGTTTTTGAGGGTGTAAAAAATGATACATATGATGTTGATTCTATTCCTATGTTTGATAGACAAAATGATAATGCATATATGGTTGATAGGTATGATAATGAAGGTTCATATGCTGATATGAATTTTGGCTTTGATATGTATAATGAGGACATGCCTTTTGGAAGACATGACAGATCTGAGGTGTTTTTCTCAGATTTGCAAGGAGGAAATGAACCATTGGCAAGTAAAAATCATGTATTTTCATGTGTGCAAAATGCTGATAGAAATTGTGATCAGCATGAAGTTGAAGTGTAGTCATGTTATGAGAAAGTTTTCCTCTCTAGTTTGCAAGATATTATTGTGAAAGAGTGTTTATTATTTCAGCAAACTAGCAATAAGGATCTGTCTGATATTCCCAACTTTTAGAGTGTTTATTATTTCAGCAAACTAGCAATAAGGATCTATTTGATATTCCCAACTTTCAGAGGGAGTCAGATTACTTCTCATTTCAATAGAGAAGTAATGGTAAAAAATATGGTACTCTTTGCTCACCTAGTGACCAACCCTCTCAGCGTGTGTTTGACTTTCAGAGATATCATGATTATAAACATGTTGATGATTATGCTTTATATGACCAGCTGATTAGAAGTGGAAGTGTTTTTGATCAGGCAGATTGGAATGATGATCTCAACTTACCTTCGGTTTGTGGAAAAGAGAATCATGTTTTTGACAGAGGTAGGAAGTGATTTCAATTTTGATGGCCATGGGCCATTTATAAGTTGTATATTTTGTACAATCACTTTCCTTTTAGTTGTGTGGTTTTCAATAAAATGCCCTACTGTTTGGGTAGAATAAGGAGCCCTTTGTTTTTAAGAAGAGAAGAGATGTATTCCATTTTTGGGTGGTCTTCTCTGTCATAGATTCTAAATTCTTCTGTTGATCTTGCAATCAACTATCCCCAGTCAGAGCCACTATTGGGACTCATTAAAATTGAGTCAAGTTTAGAGGCCCAATTCAAATTTTGCTCTGCATTTCTAAATAAGTCAGTTTGAATGGCCTAGTTGGAGAGAGGGAAAGTGGAGCTAGTTGATTTTCAAAGGGTAAGGCTTGGGATTCATGTCCCACACCCTTCATTTGGCCTATAAAGTGTGTTGCAACTTTTATAATTTAGTTTGGAGAAGTTTACCAGGTACCCATTTCGAGGGGTGAGCTGAAAGTGCATTTTAGGCACAAATGCAGATTTTATTGAGTAGCCTATTTTGAGTGTTTGCATCTTTTACTCTGTTAATCATCGTGGAGAATTTCAAAATGGATTAAATTTTATGCATAAATGTGAGCCAGTCTAGAAAATTTCAAGTCTTGACGAATCCATTTGCTCAGTTTTCATAGCCAAATTTGTTTGCAGTTTGTGTGTTTTGGCAAGTCCCTATTTCGACAACTAGTCGAAGCCCTATTTTGCATAAGTGTAAAAGTTGCCTTAGTAAGCGTCATGCCATAATGTTTGTTCTAGGATAATGTTGGTATAAATGATGAGCTATGTTTTAAGTTTCAAGCCTCTGCTAATTTGTTTGATCAGTTTTCCAAAAGGTTCATTTAGCCATCATTTTTAGTTATCCATACTTTCAGTGTCATATCAGTTAAAGTAGTTGTTTTCGTGAGTGCGCCATTTGCATCCTGTCAGTCTTGTGATCGAACTAAGATTTCCAATTTTTAATATGTACTTCAAGGTACCTATGTTTCAAATTTGAGGGCCTATGTAGGTCGTTTGATATTTTTGAGAAAGGCGTCACGTGTTGCCAGAACATTGACTTCATCAGGTCCACAATGTCGACAACACTAGTTGGGCATTTTCAAAAATTAACATCTCTTTGCTAGGGACTCGTCTTGAGAAACAATTTGATATATTTCTATAGCGTCCTAAAATTGTGACACTTGCAATTTCGACCGCATTTGGGTCTTCACGATGGCGACGCAACACTGAACTTGAATGGAGACCCCGAAACTTGTCCACGACATCAAAAACTGCATTTTTCAGCACCCTGGCCTGATCCTCCTTGCACCCTGCTGTCCCTGGAGGTGGGGCCATGGCACCCAGTGCCATGGTCCTTCAGGACTAGGGCGCCCAGCACCCTGGTCCCTAGCCCTATTTTGGGCCCGGTCTCTTATGGGGCTTCGGGTCTTTTAGTTTGCGAATTGGAAAATAATGTTTCCTTGTCGGCCCAAGGTTGGAAAAATCAGTCTTTCAACCCTAATTGACAAGTATATAAACTACATTTACCCTCCCAGAAAAGGGTAGATGGTAGAGGGAAAAAAGGCGGAAGCGACATTCAAGCATTCAAGCATTCAAGCATTCCTTCAAGCAATTAAGCATTCTAAGTCTCCATTCAAGGCTAAGTGTTGCATTCAAGACAAAGATTCAACCATTGAAGAGGAGATCACTTACAACTTACAACATACAAAAACATTTACACCTTCGCATGTAAGAATACAAACATTCTTACAACAAGGTATCAGTACTTGTTTACATTACAGTCATTTACATTTACAGCATTCTCATTTCTTGGTTAATTCCAAAACTGGGGTTTGACCTAAGGGAAAACCCCTAATCTCTAACCCCCCAATCGTCATCTCTTTTCTGTGTGTAGGTTGTAGGTATGCGGCTGAAATTGAAGATCTGGAATCCTTGTGCAGAGACGAACAGATCCCCCTTCATTTCGCGAATTTTTCGGAGGACCGTGTGCATGCCGGGCGCCATCGTCCCATCAACTTTCGCTCAAATTTGCAGGACAGCGCCGTCTCAACATTTTACAACTAATTCCAGGTCCGCAGCTTCATCCTATATTCCTATCTCTGTTTATAAGTGAATCTTTCTCACTTTTCATGCATTCCTAGCTTAATCCTTCTATCTACATTCTTTACAAAAGAGGGTAGCCTTGCTATTTTAACCCTTGAAACTCATTTAGAATCCAATCTTGCATTGTGTGGGATTGGATCTTGTGGGTTTCAACCCCTCTTTTGAATGTAAAGTCTCCCCTAAGTGAAAACCGTCAACCCTAGTGACCTCCCTTCTCTCTCCTTGGAGTTGGAGAGGGGAGAGAAACTAAGGTTCGATTTTCCACTTTACATTTTGGTGAACCTAACGTGAACATCCTTTCTGATTATTCATGGTTAGATCCAAAAATTGGATGCCTTGATTACATTTCCATGTTTGATCTTTTGCAAATTTTAGAGGTTAATTGCATAAAAACCCTAAATTTTCTTTTTAGTAATCGAGCTTGTGAAATGTTTAATTGTTAATGCTTGTTTCAGATTTACCCTTCTATTTCAAATTTTCAATTCATATTTGTGTTTTAATTCTTAGAATTAAGTGGTTAAGTGTCAAAACCCTAATTTTTAAAACCCTCTTGATTCAACTTTTGACCGACAATTTCACTGATCAAAACATCTCCAAATTAGCTGTAACTTTGGATTCCGCAACAAAATCATAATATCTTTCATCTCTGAAAATTTGGAAAAAAGTTGCGAGGACCGTGTGCACCCCAGGTGCCATCGTCCCTGACATTTTTTCCAAAATTTCGGGAGCTAGATCTTATTGTATTTTTTTGCTAAAATCCAGAATTTTGGCTGATTTTATCAATTCTAACACTTTCAAAATTAAAGTCAAAGTTGGTCTAGTGATTGCTTGGATTAAGGCTTCTAATCATTCAAAAATTGTTGAAATTGAAATTTTGTGTCAAAATTGTGTTCTTACTGTCCTAAATCTGAAAAGTGTGTTGGCATTCATTCGAAATTTCAGTGCTTTATTCAAATTCTTGCAATTTGTGACTTTTGAAATTAAGTGTTTAATTGGAACAACTTTGATTTCCGCTTTCAAAATCAAATTTTGCGTGAAATTGAGTCAGCTTTTAAAATTCAAAACTTGCATTGCTTTTGGTATTCCCTCTAAAATCATAAAATTCAAAATTTCAGTTTCCCTTTTTTTTTCAAAATTCAAATTTTGCATTTTTCAACAATCTTGGTAGGGTTCAATTTTGAGATTGCAACTTTAATTTGGCCTATCTACAAATCGTAAAATCACTCAATTTTTTCAGATTAGCTTTAAAATAATCATAACTTTCATCTCTAAAAATTTCGAAAAAAGTTGCGAGGACCGTGTACACCCCGAGCGCCATGGTCCCTGACATTTTTTCTGAAATTTCAGGAGATTGTCATGATTGCATTTAACATCTTAAATCTAGGAGATTGGCTGATTTTATTGAAATTTTCTACCTCTAAATTCAAAATCTTCTCTCTCTCTAATGCATGAGTTTTACAACAATAAGCCCTACTTACACTATTCCCGTGAGATGAAGACGAAGCCTTAGAATTAAGTCTTTCCAAGGTTTAATTACCGAGGAGATGGAAGCTAATTTGAATGGCCTCTTTAATGAGGACACGGGTAATTCCTCTAATCCTCTTAATGATGAAGAAGCTCTCCATGAGGTTTCTGTAGAACAACTTTCGAAATTGGATAACCAATTTGATGATTTTCAACAATGGATGTCTCAAGAGTATCCCTATAGTCAAGCTCTTTCATTAATTGAGGGTCTAAAATGTATGGTTCAAAGTGATAAGAATGGAATTGATATTTTGCATTGTATTGCACA
Source organism: Cryptomeria japonica (assembly GCF_030272615.1). Taxonomy (NCBI): domain Eukaryota; kingdom Viridiplantae; phylum Streptophyta; class Pinopsida; order Cupressales; family Cupressaceae; genus Cryptomeria; species Cryptomeria japonica. The sequence goes on along the minus strand of NC_081408.1, from coordinate 731,532,730 downwards.
CATTGTGGATTCGAATGTGATGCCTATGAAGAGTTGTGCTGAAACTTTAGGTTATACACAACCTCCTACTCAAGTTAATCATTCTATTCCTTTGACAACTTCTATTGCTAGCATACCTACCTTTACATCAAACATAATGACTACTTCTATACAAGACATTCCGCCTATGATCACCAGTCATGGGGGCAATCCTTCCTCTTCAATTAACCCTCTTCCTTCATTCAATCCAACTTCTTCATTCATTCCTTCAATGAGTGTCTCTATTACATCTCCACAAATGAACATGACGCATGGGGGCAATTCATTTAACCATTCCATTCCTCCTTGTAGTGCTCTTCTTTTCCAATCCTCTCCTATGACTAACTATCATAGTGTCCCGCCACCTTATTCTCAATCAATACCTTCTTTCAATAACATAATACCTCCATCACAATCTAACACGTCTAATATGAACTCTTTGACTGAAGCGACCATTAATAATTGTAGACACCTAAAAATGGTCAAATGCTTGCGAGGTCATACTTTAACATTTGCGCATTGCCTCATTTTAGGTTTTTGCGTCGCATTAACATTTCTCCTATGATTCGCACTTGATCTTTATCATTTGCGAACATCGAGTCATTCTTCTATATTCTTCAATCATCTCGTCCTCGAATTTGGTCTTGTCGACAACACTATCCAGTCATGATTTTGATCGATTTTATCTTGTTGCATCAATGAGCATGCTTATTTGTCATTATTTTGGACATCGTCAATCCTAATTAGGGTTTTGTCCTCCTGTCAATCTTGCGATCAGTTTGTCATCAATCGTTGTTCTCTTATCAATCTTATCATCAATCTTATCATTTTGGACATCGTCAATCCTAATTAAGGTTTTGTCCTCTTTTCAATCCTATCATCTGGCGATCAGTTTATCAATCTTGCCGATTTATCATCAATCCTTCAATCTTGTCATCTTGCGATCAATTTGTCATCGATCGTGGTCATTTTCAATCTTGTCATTTTGCAATCTATTTTGTCATCGATTCTTGTCCTTTTGTCAAATCTTGTCATTTTGTGACCGATTTGTCATCGATCGTTGTTTGTCTCAATTATGTCAATTTGGATCAATTTGTCATTGTTCCTCGTCAATTGGCGCATTTTCTCAATCAAATTGTTTATTGCATTGGTCATTTATCAATTCAAAATCATGACATTAATTATCCTCAATCAAGACCTAATTGTCATTTTCGCATTTCTAATTCGTCTTCTAGGGTTTTATGATTTATTCATTTAACCTAATTTGTCATTTCTTCCTCTAGGATTACTAAATTATTTATTAATCCTAAGTCTTCTCATTACAATTAAATCTTTATTTAATTGGTTAATTATTCTTCCTCTTGTAAATTAATTAATAAATGACAAATTGTTAATTAATTTACCTAATTTCTTCTAGTTCCTAATTTCCTATTTTTCCATCAATTTCTAATTCCTAATTGTCATCAATTTCAATTTTCATCAATTTTTCTTAATTTTTAATTTCTTTTCCCTCCTATTTCATCTCCTAATTCTATGGGAATGACATTTCAATTTGTCATAAATTGTCATAATTGATAATCAATCAATTTTGACATAGAATGTGTCATAATTTGTCATCAATTATCAATCAATCAAATTATGCATGGAAAGTGCATAATTTGTCATATTGATTTGCAATTTCCATTTGAATTGCATCATGCTAATCTTGTCATTTATCCAATTCTTCTATAAATTGGATGATTTTCTTCAATCAATCCAAAATCCCTAATAAAACTATCGAACTTATGCTTCTAGTACTCTTGACCAATAACCAACATCCATCTTGCTTTCAATTGTATGTGTGCACTTGTAGGTGAGATCCACAAATCCATTTGAAGAGGAAAGAAGAACAATGGAGCCGCATGGAAGAAGCATCTAAATCGTCATCTGGTTTGCATGATATCTGCTTTTGAATGCTTTGTTTTTATGTCTCTATTGAGTGTGCTTAGGATTAGATCATTGCAATGTGTGTTTGGGATTGAGCTAATAATGATGAATATGTTTCTATTGCTTTGATTATTCCTAATTCCGATGCTACATTAATTGGTGAACCCGACATGAATACTAACCTTCTAACCGCTTTACTGTGTTTTGGAGTGCTTTCAAGTTGATTTTGCAGGTCAAAAACCCAAAAACAGGGCCGTGCAGGGTATTCTAGACACTTCTGCGCCTGTGTCCTGCATCTTGCACTTGTGTCCTGCATCTTGCGCTTGTGTAGGTGGCATTCTGCGCTTGTGTCAGACATCTTGCGCCTATGTCATGAGTTCTGCGCTTGTGTAAAGTCTAGAACAGAGGTGAAAAATGCAGTGTTTACTTGAAATTTTTGGTGTTTTTGCATTCTGTTTTCTGTGCTTTGGATCTTGGTACTAATTATTTGTGTAGAATCTTGGCATACGCATGGCAAAGACTATAAATCAAACTACTAACATGTGTTATGCAGAATCGATGGTCAAAGACAACAAATCAAACCCCTAACTTGGGTTTTGTAGGTTGCCTTGGAGAAACAACCAAACTATGTGTTTGAGATTTTTAATTAGGCACTTAGTGATTTATAAATAGGTGGGAATGAACATTTGTTTGCTTTGATTGTTAAGTGTGACATTGGAGTAGGAGAGTATGCTCTCATCCTTCATAGGGTGATCAGAAATCCAGATCTTCAATACCATGCTTGTGTTGTTGATTGTTTGTCACCCTTAGAGGGCCTGCCTTCCTGACCACTTTGCTTTTACAAGCAAGTGATAATCGTGAGAAGGGAACGACCCAAAGTGAGTATGGCTAGAATTCCTTGGCATTCTAACTCACTATAAAAAAATACCCGATGAGCGAAAGCTTTGAAGGAAGTGTTACGTGGGAATTGTAGTTACTTGGGAAGTGATGACCCTTGAACTCTTTCTCATATCAACATCTAAGTAGGGCCTCTTGGTCTAAATCATGCTTGTGTGACTACATTTTTTTGGTATCTTGATGGGCTTAATGTCTCAATCACGCTTGTGTGACATCAAGGAGTAATGCTTAACAGAAATCCTTACTACATACCTTGTTTTTAGAGGCCAAAAACCCTTCTAGTTGCTTGAGAAGGACAAATTCGGATACTTGGAAGAGATACTAAGTTCGCTATGGGGAGATTTCCATGGGGACTGATGCTTGGCTGCCCTAAGAAGTGAGTGCCGTGGAGGGGAGCCCGTGGGTCAAGCATCTATGTATTCTGCTTAAATCTCATAATGAGTCTACCTCTCAAGTACCTAATGTCTTTGCCTACCATAAGAAATGTGGAAGTGAGCATGATTGTCTTGAGTCCAAGTTGCAATATCTTGTATTCTTTGATTGTCAAAAGTTGAATTTTATCCCATTTCAAAAGCAAAACACATTGATCAAACATAAGATTTAAACACAAGAGACATTCATCCAACAAAAAGTTTAACAAGGTTCAAAGTACATCTTCAAACATGATGATCCAACATTGTTCCAAATCTTGTCTTAACATTCATGTCACTTGCATTTAGGTTCATCCTAGGTTGCATCTTGCAAATTCATTGTCAAGTACCAAGGTTGGGTTTCACCTAAGTCATACTCCTTTTGCATATCAAAAAGAGTCATCCACTTGCATGTGTCCTCTTGCATTAGAGTCATATCATTGTCATACATTTATATTTGCATACCCTAAGTCTCTTCATTAAGATTAGGTCATCACCATATCATATTAAGATCATTTGCATATTAATTGTCCTTTTGCATATAGTGTCAAACCTAGGTCTTGTCATACTTGAGTAATCCAAATCTTTGATAAACCCTAAGTCATTGTTAAGAAGTCTAGACCTTATCAAATCTTTTGTCCTTTTGTCATCAATATCATTTCGTCAAACCTAGCTTAGTATCCAAGCATATAGGGGAGACATTGTCATCTTGTCCTTTGTCAATTAAGTCCTTTTGTCCTTTGAGGTCTAGACATCATTTCAATTTCCTAAAGGTCTTTTTTAGATTTGCGTTCATAAGTTTGTCAAAATCTTCAAAAACAACCAAAAACATAGATTGCATTTTCATCTATTTAGTTTGCATTTAGTTGCATATCATTTATTGTCTTTGAAAAATTCCAAAAAAAACATTGCATTCACATAAGTGACATGCCTTTTGAGACAAGATCAAGATCTAAGAAGATGAGTGAACCAATGTATCAACCCATGGACAACATAGCAAATTCGCAGTTTCAAACTAGTCAAACAGTGCAAGTTGAAGGTTCATCAAACACATCTCTACCACCATATGGAACGGTTCAACTTGGACCACCACCATTATATGAACCAGTGTTTGTACCTATGAAACCAGGACAAGGGAGTGTCCCACCAACTCCAAGAGGAAATGCACCTTTTAATTGGAATCAGTCCAGCTTGCAACAGGAAATACAAACATTGTATGAAGAACCAACTCTCTCACAAGGATTTGGATTAAGTCAAGGCATTCACCAAGAAACAAATCCAAGTATCCAACCAGACTCTTCATCTGATTCCGATGATTCAGATGATATTGACATGTTCCTTCAGAATCCAAAGATAACAAAAAGGATGGATAAGTTCTTGAGTAAAGTCTTTAAGATGTTTCCACAAAAATATCTTAACATGATGAGTAATGTGACCTCTTCAAATGAACAAGTCAATGTGCAGAAACAACAAAGTGGTGAGTTGTTAAGTTTCTCTCCACATCCAGCTAAAGAAAATGTGCAACCTGAAACTCAGCCTACCTTAATGAGTAAACGTGCTTCAAAGGCACTAACAGTGACTATTCCTCAAAAGTCACCATTTCAGACAATAAATAATCCACTATTCAATGTAACACCTGCAACACAAGATCAAACAAGGACTACGCAAACATTGACGAATATCCCTCAACAAGAAGTAGTTCCTAATATGCATAAAATTGGATCAACATCTAAGATACAAGAAAGCTTCACTACTGGAATGCCTAATGTCAAAAATTTCCAAAGCAATTCCACGATGAAAAAAAGTTCTTATGTCCCGTTAAATTCAATATATTTGCTGAATACTATTGCGACAGATCCTTCTATAATGGCGACACAAAGAGCTACGGATAGTGGTTTGTACCAACAACAATTGTTGCAATGATTGAATAATATACAAAAGGTACAATCCAATATGCAAACAAATGACATGCAACAACAACAATATCGCATTCGACAAGGAATTGCAGTGCCTTCGGCACCATTACAAGTTAACGCAAACTTGCAACCATCACAATGGATTGGACAAGCAACATAGCAAGTTAATGCAAGTGCTATACCCCATCCTAAGGAGAAGCAACGAAAACCATCTAAACAAAGTTTCTTACAATTGATGGGATATACACCACGACAATAATTGGCACAAAGTAAACAAATTCCTATTTGTCAGCCTCAACACCAACATGTGCCTCAATATGTACCAAGGCAAACAAGCTATCCTACTTCACAAGCGTAAGTGGCGCCTATGCAATATCAACAACCTACTCAATTGCAATATCAACCTAGGCTCCAAGAAGCACAACAACAAGGTCAGTATCAAGGCATAGCACAACCGCAACAACAAGAGATGTACCAAGAGCTTTATGTGCCGGAAACGTCAAAAATGCCTATTGTAGAGTATCAACAACCGATTGGAAATGAGATATATCAACAAAGAATACCAACTGGGATTAATGATGGACCTCTAAAATCTGATACAATTGCGCAACAACTTGAGAAGTTGCAACGAAAAGTTGATGCATTAGAAACTAAAGGAACAAAGAAGTTGTATACAGATCAAGATTTATGTCCTAATCCATTTGACAAGAGTGTATACATGCCTCCATTCCCTAAGCATTTTGAGGCACCCAACTTTGAGAAATATAGAGGGAATGGCAATCCAAAAGATCACATTCGAGCATTTTTTGTGGCATGTACGGAAGTGAGCTATGAAGAGACATATTTAATGCAATTATTTGCACGAAGTCTCACGGGACAAGCCATGGATTGGTATTCATATTTGCTAGGAAATATAAAGACTTGGTTGGAATTGGCTCAAAAGTTTTTATCTCATTTCGCATTTAATATCAACAGTGACGTGACTATGTTGGATTTATGCAATACCAAGCAAAAGCAAGGAGAACCATTAGTGACCTTTTTGCAACGATGGCGAAGCTTGTATAGTCGTTCTTCTCTCGATATACCTGAAGAATAGCAAGTGAATCTGTTTATCCAGAATTTGGTCCCAGAAATGATGTATGAGCTAAAATTAAAAAGTCCTAGTACTATAGAGAAACTCATTAAGAAAGGAATGAGCATTGAAACAGCTCTTGTAGCTAAAGGAATTATCAAGCTCAATAAAGATAATGACAACACAAATTATTCAGGGGACAGAAACAGATTTTGGTATAAGAACAAAAATGTCACTAATGATGGTGTTGTTGATGCGAGGGCAGTGAATGCAAATCAACCTCCATTCACAATCAAGAAATTGAGTGTTCCTAACATGTCCACTATGGAACAAAATCAAGCACCAAGGAGCAATGTTACTCAACAGCTGCAATATCAACAGCATGCTCAACAGCCGCAATATCAACAACATGCTCAACAACAGCATGCTCAACAATATAATCAACAACAAGGCCAACAACAAAATCAACAACGCAAACCCTTCCGATCGCGGGATGGGCCTCCTCGACAATTTACGCCATTGGGAGAACCTATCGAAACAGTAATGAAGCAATTAATACAAGCAAAATTTATCAAGCTACCAGATATTAAGGAAGAACCAGCAGTAAAGCCGCATTGGTGGAATGATAATGCATACTGTGAGTATCATCGGTCCAAAGGACATAAAACTGCTTCATGTTTTCAATTAAAACACATGATTCAAGATTTATTAGAGCAAGGAGTAATTGAGGTAGATCTACCCCATCCGACCTCCAACACTGATCATACCATTTTTAAAACTCCTTTGCTGGATCATGACAAGGGTAAAGCGTCTTCTTCCAACTCTGCTCAAATGGCCAATTATGCGAATACCGGTTATCACAATGTTATTAATTGTTTTAATGCGTCAAATGAGTATGTTTCCACCTTGCGAATAAAAGAACAAGATCCTTCTTGTGCCGTCACCACTCGTCGGTCCAAAATCGTCTTGAAAGGAGCTCCTGCTGCTCCTCCCAAACCAATTCCTGCAAGTCAGTATAATCTTTTGGATCATCTAGGAAAAACAACTGCACAAATATCCATTCTAGAGTTGTTGAAAATGTCTCCTATACATCGTGCAGTCCTAGATAAAGCTTTGACTGAGTCCACTGTCCCGACAGATATTGATGTTGACCAATTTCAAGCGCGGATTGGACATTTAGCTGTTTCCCAAAGTGTCACATTTTTCGATAGTGATATCTCACCTAATAAGCTTCCCCATAATGACCCTTTGCACCTAGAAGTCTTTATCCATAATTGCAAAATCTGGTGAGTCTTGATAGATGGCGGAGCGGGTCTTAATATCTGCACCTTGAGAGTGGTCATTGGCCTCGGATATACAGAAAATGACATTGATGCTTCTAAAATGATAACAATTAAAGCCTATGATGATGCTGAATGCCCATCCAAAGGGATAATTACATTGCCTATCAGAGTTGGGCCAGCGACAAAGAACACTTTTCTGCAAGTCCTAGACCTTGATCTCCCTTATAACATGATTCTTGGCCGTCCATGGATCCATGCCATGAAGGCAGTTCCATCCACTTATCATCAATGTCTAAAATATCCTTACAATGGAACTGAGATAACAATTCCAGGAGATCCTAATCCATTTCAATTTTGTGCTACCTTAAAGGATACTCCTCAGCAGCAAGTCCCAGTCAATAGAGAGGCCAAATCAGATGGTTATGTGGATCCCAATGCATTGTTAGATGCTGTCAAAGGAAAACTAAAGATACAGGACCAAGGGTGTGGAGAATATTCAATGGACCAAACATTCCTCATTGGGAATTTGCCGATGTCTCCAAAATCATATGGAAAACCGCATTTATTGCATAAGGAACTCGAGGTCATTATTCAATATTAGCCTCCTACTACATTTGCAAGATGGGGAGAACTTGACAAAGAAACTGTAGATGATGATGTCATAGATTGGCTCTATAAAGATCCAACTGAAACCCCATCTGTCAAGTTGCTAGTGGAATTGTATGGCAAAGGATTTACCATGCTGCAAAAGAAAGGATATGATGGTTGTAGTGGCTTAGGCTTGAATAACAATGGAAGGCTAGAACCTGTCACACCCACGAGGCGACCCCCAACTTTAGGGTTAGGTTTTGTACCATTACGAATTGGATCCACATCTACCAAAAGGTCCACATGTCGAAAAGGGCGTGATTCTGACGATGAAATAACACCTGAGGATACCCAACCCGAGACTGATTCTAATGAATGGGAGTGGAGTTCCTTTTCTTCTAGCTCCTATGCCCTTGATAATATCTTCATTGAACCTGATAATTTGCCCATGGAAGACAAACATGAAATAACTCCTCTTCCTAAAACATGTCCTCACGCTTGGATAGAATCATTTTGGGATCCAAGCTCTGAATCCGATACAAGCAGTTCGGATAGTGACACCACAGATGTTCACATTTTTACCATATCAGCCCTTTCTATCCTTACAATCGATGATGACATGCCCCTCATTTACCCCCAGCTTATCCAATATGACCAACAAGAACCGCTCATGTTAGACTGTATTCAAAATGATGAGGCAATTGTAGAATTCTTGGGACTACGGGAAGGCATACCACAGGGTGATCATAAGGCAGGATTTTCTATTGACCTGGATTCAACGGCATATTTTGGGGAGTCAACTCCCTCTTCTAGTCAAGAAAAAGAAAAAGAAAAAGGAAAAAATCAAAAGAATAGATCTTTGAGTGAAAACCGTAAGGCACTCTCTGATCATACAAAAGTAAAAATAAAAGACGTACCTACAGGTGAAAACCTTTCTGAGGCGCCCAAAGGTGGAAGAGTGGATGTACCCCTATCAATTCAGGACAAATCAACATTGCTGGTGGAGATGACCGAGGAAATCAATTTTGGTACACCTGATAACCCTAAGGTCATTCACTTTGCTGCCTCCTTGTCAAAACAAGAGAAGATTGATTTTATCAATTTCTTTCTGGAGAAGAAGATCAACTTTGCGTGGTCTTATGCAGATATGCCTAGCCTCGATCCAGAGTTAGTTATTCATCATTTGCCACTGAAAGCAGGTGCTAAGCCCGTCAAACAAAAACTTAGAAAGATGCATCCTCAGGTGGCTCTTTTGGTTAAAGTGGAGCTAAAAAAATTGCTAGATGTGGGCTTCATTAGACCCATTGATTATGCAGATTGGATTTCAAATCTAGTACCAGTTAGCAAAGTAACTGGGGGCATCAGAATCTGCACAGATTTCAGGGACCTCAATAAATCATGCCCTAAGGATGATTTTCCATTGCCAAACATAGACATCATAGTGGACATGATGGCTGGATATGAGATGCTTTCACTAATGGATGGTTTCTCTGGCTACAATCAAATCCGTATTGCACCTGAAGATCAGCATAAGACAGCATTCACCTATGCTTGGGGCACCTATTGCTGGAATGTGATGCCCTTTGGTCTCAAAAATGCCGGTGCAACATATCAAAGAGAAATGACGACAATCTTTCATGATTTCATGCACACTTTGATGGAGGATTATGTGGATGCTTTGTTATGCAAATTTGTTACCAGAGATAGTCATGTAGCCATCTTAGGCCCAATCTTTGACAGAATGGAGACCTACAAACTCAGGCTCAATCCAAAAATGTGTTTCTTTGGTGTTACAGCTGGCAAATTGCTTAGATACATTGTTTCTCACCGAGGCATTGAGGTCGACCCCGCAAAGGTCAAAGCAATAATGGATATGCCTCCACCTTCAAACCTTCGGCAATTAAGAAGTTTGCAAGGAAAGCTCCAGTCAATTCGTCGCTTCATAGCTCAGTTGGCTGACAAATGTCATCCATTCCAACATCTACTACACAAAGGTGTCGCTTTTAAATGGACTGAGCAATGTCAATCAGCCTTTCAAGCTCTAAAAGACTATTTGTTGTCACCGCCTATTCTAATGCCTCCTATAGAAGGAAAGCCATTTTTATTATATATCTCTGCAACTAAAACAGCATTAGGAGTTCTCTTGGCTCAACAAGATGAGAATGGCAAAGAAAGAGCTATTTATTATATCAGTCGGACACTGGTTGGTTATGAATTAAATTATTCAACTATTGAGAGGGCATGCTTAGCAGTGGTATTTGCAATGCAAAAGCTTCGACATTATATGCTAAGCCACCAAACATTGTTGGTTGCAAAAATTGATCCCTTAAAATATTTGCTTAGCCGAGCAGCTTTGACAGGTCGCCTAGCAAAATGGGTCATGATTCTCAGTGAATTTGACATTGAGTATATGGAGCGAAAGGCGATAAAAGGACAAATCATAGCAGATCAACTTGCAGATGCTCCTATTTCTGACGATCATCCCATGTTGACCGACTTTCCAGATGAATCAGTCTTTGCTCTCACACCATCTAATGAATGGAAGTTATACTTTGATAGATCCCATACCAAGTTCGGGTCCGGAGCTGGTATCCTGTTTGTCACCCCTCAAGGTGACGCTATTCCAAAGTCCTACAGAATAACTTTCCACTATACCAATAACATTACAAAGTATGAAGCATTGGTTACAGGACTCCGAGTCACAATCCACTGGAATATCAAGCATTTGCAAGTCTATGGAGATTCTCAATTAGTCATCCGACAAGTGAATGATGACTACGAAACAAAAGATGAGAAGCTTATTCCTTATAAGAACATGGTAGATTTCTTCAAGACAAAATTCATAGCTATCCATTTCAATCAAGTGCCAAGAATGCAAAACAAGTCGGCAGATGCGATGGCTACAATCGCTTCCATGTTGAATATGTCTCATAATATGGACAAGTGTGAATTCTTGGTTGAACAATTGCTGGTCCCATCTTTTGACATTCTGACAGCTGACATGATGTGCGTTCTTGTTGGTCCCAATTCCCCCTGGTACAATGACTTATATCAATATTTGAAATCCCAAACCTTACCACCTAACCTTTCCGCTAACCAATGCCGAGCCTTTATCCGACAGATGGCCAAATATGTCATCATCGCCGACACCCTTTACCACCGTTCCTTTGACCATACCCTCCTCAGGTGTTTGGATTCTGACGAAGCACAAATGGCTTTACACGAGGTACATGATCGTATATGTGGGGGCCATTTCAATGGTCTTAGCTTAGCCAAAAAGTTGATTCGTGCTGGATATTATTGGCCCACTTTGGAAAAAGATGTTCATGATTTTGTTAAAAAGTGTTACAAGTGCCAGATCCATGGAAATTATATTCATGCACCAGCTCAAGAGCTTCATTCTGTTATATCTCCATGGCCCTTTTCTCAGTGGGGATTGGATCTTATCGACAAGATTCAGCCAACATCTGCAAATGGACACAAGTTCATTATTACAACTACAGAGTATTTTACAAAATGGACCGAAGCCATCCCCATGACCTATATCACTGGTGTCCAAATTTCAAAATTCTTGTTGAACTATATCATATGCAGATATGGGGTACCCCTTGCCATAGTCACAGATAATGGTCGACCTTTTAAGAATAAAGATGTTAAAGAACTCTGTGACAAGTTTCATATTCAGCATTGTTTTTCCAGTCCATATTATCCACAGGGTAATGGTCAAGCTGAAGCATCAAATAAAACCATTATCAAGATCCTGAAGAAAGTTGTCAATGATGTTGGTCGAGATTGGCACATACAGTTAAATCCAGCACTATGGGCCTATCGCACTTCTATCCGCACCCCTACTGGCGCAACACCTTATTCCTTGGTGTATGGTGCAGAAGCCATTTTACCTTTGGAGGTCAAGATTCCTTCCTTGAGAGTTTCCTTGCACCACCTGATTGATGATGAGACACACAGAGTCTCTCGGCTGCATCAGCTTGAGATGTTAGATGAGAAACGTCAGACAGCTCTGACACATTTGCAAGCATATCAAAACCGTCTCCGTCGCTCTTATAATAAGAAGGTCAAAGGGTGACACTTCGAAGTGGGAGACCTGGTTTTAAAGGCAAATCCCAAGAATGCACAGTCTACTGACATCATCAAGGGAAAGTTTGAACCTAATTGGGTTGGACCTTTCGTAGTAACTACAGCCTATGGCTCGGGGGCATATCAGCTTGCGACTCCAGAAGGTGAACCTATGTCTGATCCTATCAATAGCATGCATCTTCACAAATACTGGGCATAGTTTTCTATCAGATATTTCTTCAAATATGATCTTGAAAAAAATACAAAAAAAATGAAAAAAGCAAAAAAAATACAAAAAAATGAAAAAAATGATGAAAAGAAAAAAACAAAGAAAAAGCAAAAAGCAAAAAAGCAAAAAAAGTAAAGAGCAAAAAAAAAATGATTCGCCCTCTAGTGAAAACTTGGCAAACAGGCGCTTTGGGCAAGTACCATGGTGAAAACCTGGCAATCAGGCGCCATGAGTAATGAGATTATTGCTCCGTCATCTATCATGACTTCTGGATATGCTTTCTCTCAGTCGGTTTCTCATGCCTATCTTGGTCTCAACCCAATGTTCTATTCCAGGCCTGTTATTGGTCAACGTCACTGTCTTGCCTACTCCAGTTTTTTACATATGTTTTGGTCCCAGTCTATGTGTCTTTCAAGTGCGCATTAGGTGCCTTCCCCTCATCATGATCAATCACTGGAGCATTTAAAAATTGAAAAATGTCCTGAAAAAAGTCATAAAAATCGGAAAATGTCCTGAAAAAAGTCATAAAAATTGGTAAAATGTCCTGGAAAAAGTCATAAAAATTGAAAAATGTCCTGAAAAAAGTCATAAAAATTGGAAAATGTCCTGAAAAAAGTCATAAAAATTGAAAAATGTCCTGAAAAAAGTCATAAAAATTGAAAAAAGTCTTGAAAAAAGTCATAAAAATTGAAAAAAGTCATAAAAATCGAATAAAGTCCCCAAAAAATCCCTAAAAAGTCAAATAAAGTCCTGAAAAAAAATGAACACAAAAAAATTGTAAAACTCCAAAAACTAAAACATACATTTTACAATAAATTATTCCTTTTGTGCATAAGACAGCTCATTGAGCATTCATCCAACGACACTCGCAATCCATTTCACACTGTGCATTAATGAAATCATGCTTTAACCAGATGAACTTTTCCAATCAAACCAGACATTCAAACTGATCCAAATTGTCATATCAATTGAATATCAAGATCCAAATCATTTGTCCTTTGTCACTTTTATCATGGGTCTTATACAGGGTGTGGTATACTCGAAACCAGACTGTGTCTTGTCTTAGATGGGGTACCGCATGTCCTGAAACCAGACAGCATGATCGTCCTATCAGCACTTTCAACTTTTGACAATGAAGATCAAGATGTTTGTTTGATTCGCTTGAATTTGTGTGTCTTATCTTTTTATTGATTTATCTTTGGCTTCGATCATGTTCCTATGTTGCTCGATGATGTCACTGAGTGATTTAGAGTGACCGGAATGGCTCATGGTCCCTTTCTTTTTTATTATGATTGTCGTTTGTCTGTGATGTGTCTATCTTTTGCAAAAAGGGTTGCATTTTAGCTCTAGCCTTCAATGCCATGATGCTACACCTCCATTTTGCTACATAAAAATAAAGGTTCTCACCTACAAAGTGCATTACTGAAAGCAAGTTTTTCGTCATCTCTAATTGTCCTCTGTCTTATTTCTTCTTACTAACACTTCTTCCATCCGGTCGGATAGTCAGTTCGGTCTAGTGCTCCGATTTCCAAACATGCATGTTGCATCCTGCATCCATTTGGTTAGTACATTTGCATTCCATCACATATTACATCAAGCATTTTATCCATTTCATATTATAAATGCATCAAAAACATAAAAAAAAATGCATCCACACATGTTCCACAATGGTACATAAACAGTGCATAATTCATCCATACATGAAAAAAATAATACAATTCATAACACATTGCATCCCATCATGTCGATGCATTTCATATCACATATCATAATAATATCGGAGTACAAAATCGGACTGTCTGTCCTAAGTATGGCCCGCAGGCTGCCTACAAAATGTTAAACTACATAATGTCCAGTCTGTCATAAGGAGCATGTGCCTCTGTCACTGGGTGCTCCCTCTGTCCTCCTCATCCCTGCCATGTCTCGCAGATGATGTCCCTCCTGGTCCTGGTTGTGGTGGTCTCATCAGTCCACTCACCCCCATGCTGCTCAATGACCTCCGAGAGCATGACCTACTCTCTGTCCTCGATCGTGCCCGATATGAAGGTTCTCTCTGCTCCGGTGGAACTGCACTCTCATATAGTGTCCTCCAATACAGTCTCTCCTCTCTGGTCTCTACCAGCATCTGTGCCATCTCCCATGCATTGGCATCCCTAATCGACCCAATGAACTCAGTGACTCTCTATCCCTCTCGCTGTGCCTGAGCTATGGCTGTATCTCAAGCCTCTGTGAGTCTGGCTATCTCCGCTCTGAACTACTCATGCTGTCTCTCCAATGTCGTAATATAATCCTGCTGACTCGCTATGGTAGCCCTGCACATCTCCACCTCCTCTGTCCTAGCTATCCCTGGCTCTAGAGGAATATCCTGCAATGTCTCCTGATCCGTTGAGTCTGGCCCATCATCGTCCTCACCACCATCATCTCCACCATCTCCATCTCCGTCATCCTCATCACCCTCGTCATCATCCTCCTTCCCATCATCATCTCCATCTCTGTCATCCTCATCACCCTCGTCATCCTCCTCGTCCTCATCATCTCCCTCCTCTCCTGTGAGTGGGAAGTCCTCCTATCTCCTCGGTACTGGAATATCAGGATCAATCAAAGGCACTGGCCATCGTCATGCAAACCATGTCTCATACTCCTCTGTCATCTTGGCATCTACCACATCTGACCACCAATCCCAGTGTCTCTGTTGTAGCTGTGCAAAGTCGGCATATGCTATGTGTGGCTGAATCATACTCCCCCATTGACTCGTCTCTCTGTGAGATCGGGAAAAGCATGCAGTCCTCCTAGGTACATCCTGTCGCTCTCCAAACTATCGTCTAACCCTCTCTGGTAGGTACATCTCAATCACTCTCTGACGATTCACTGGTTGCCCAATCAGGTACCTCTCCTATCTGCAATATGGTAGTTCCTCATGATCATCTGACCATCCGGGGCAATCTCGATATGGCCTCCATATGAACTTTGTCAGTCTGTCTAGCTCATGTCGCTAGTACAATATGTATCCAAATGGACCCTGTCTCAGTGCTCCACCATAGCTATACACATATGGTCGGTGTGGTACTACCTGTCTATCTGTAATCGGTTGACATATGGCTATGTGCTCAAATGCCCATACCTAAAGCAATGTGACTCCACAGCTCAGAGTCTGCACTCCCTGATACGCTATCTGATGCAGCTGAAAATAGAGCATAGCCAGTACACATGGTCTCCATGCATACACTATGCCCTCTGTCGCCATCCTCTCTAGCACTCTTCCCCATCCAATAGGGAATCCATGTCCTCGTCTATCACCTGCTAGAAGACATGCTATCACAACTGCTATCACCACATATTGTCGGTCATACTCAGAAACCATGCTCTCCCAGCCAATCTCCCTCTCGACAATGTCCAGATCATCTGCATCGCACTCAAATAGCCTGCATAATGCGTCTCTACCTGTCACTGGGTCATACTCTATCATCTCCCCATGTATCGGAATGCGGAGGATGTGCCATACATCCTCTAGAGTCACCGTTGCCTCGCCAGTCGCCAAATGGAATGAGGAAGTCTCTGAATGC
Source organism: Cryptomeria japonica (assembly GCF_030272615.1). Taxonomy (NCBI): domain Eukaryota; kingdom Viridiplantae; phylum Streptophyta; class Pinopsida; order Cupressales; family Cupressaceae; genus Cryptomeria; species Cryptomeria japonica. Next base: position 731,516,754 of record NC_081408.1, on the reverse strand, counting down.
CATCGCTCTGCCAATGCAGTGAGCAATCCTGTGTTTGCCCTAATCTTGGGCATGTATGTGATGTAATATATCCCCAGTCCTACTAATGTGTCTCTCTCTGTGCTCCTAAGTCTATGTCGTAGCATGAAACAGTCTGGTCGATTCTCCCACGTGATCAACGGATACTGCCGACTCTGCATCACAATCGGGGCATCATTTTGTCAGTTTTAGGGTTTTCTCCTACAGGTTACATTTCCTAATTTTCATGTCCAATCAGGGTGTTTTTCATCTACATTGACCTATTCTACCCTTCTTCCCCCTTGTCAGGTCATTTGCATGCAGTTTTGAGTTAAAATTGAGTCATTTATGCACACTTGCGCCTGTGTCTTGTAACCTGCGCCTGTGTCAGGTGACCTACGCTTGTGTCTTCCTACACAAGCATAGAACTCCCAACACAAGCGTAGGATTAGATGACACAAGCGCAAAAGTCATCTTTTGCATCCCCTGTGGGCCCCACAATGTCCCGCAAACGCGTCAAATTCATGAAATTCAACACATGGGTTTTCGAGATACATACTGCTTCTCCTGCGTCCTCCAGTCGTCTGAATGTGCGTACACGTTCCCCAAGGTGATCCACCATTGGAATGTTCACCATCTGTCTGCACGTGTCCTTGTCCAGAGCAACAAATCCTCCTCTTTAGCTAGTGCAAATGAGCAATTTTCACTCTCTTCATCTCATTTATAGCTCTTTGTCATTGCATAGATGGACGTGCATCCTCTCTATCTTATGTTGGTCGTGGTCTTATGCACCTTAAATTGCTTGTCCTTCATGCATCCGATCTCCGATTGTCAGTCCGTTCGATCCTATCATTTTTATCGATCAATTGGCCTCTTTTCTACATGTTTCCGGCCAATTCCTCGAGGGGGAATGCATATGTCATTATTATTGTCTGGGACATTTTCATTATTGTTCTTTGAAACAACGCTTAAAATCGCATTGTCTAAAAGAGGGGCAAAATGTAGACACCTAAAAATGGTCAAACGCTTGCGAGGTCATACTTTAACATTTGCGCATTGCCTCATTTTAGGTTTTTGCGTCTCATTAACATTTCTCCTATGATTCGCACTTGGTCTTTATCATTTGCGAACATCGAGTCATTCTTCTATATTCTTCAATCATCTCGTCCTCGAATTTGGTCTTGTCGACAACACTATCCAGTCATGATTTTGATCGATTTTATCTTGTTGCATCAATGAGCATGCTTATTTATCATCATTTTGGACATCATCAATCCTAATTAGGGTTTTGTCCTCCTGTCAATCTTGCGATCAGTTTGTCATCAATCATTGTTCTCTTATCAATCTTATCATCAATCTTATCATTTTGGACATCGTCAATCCTAATTAGGGTTTTGTCCTCTTTTCAATCTTATCATTTGGCGATCAGTTTATCAATCTTGTTGATTTATCATCAATCCTTCAATCTTGTCATCTTGCGATCAATTTGTCATCGATCGTGGTCATTTTCAATCTTGTCATTTTGCAATCTATTTTGTCATCGATTCTTGTCCTTTTGTCAATCTTGTCATTTTGCGACTGATTTGTCATCGATCGTTGTCTGTCTCAATTATGTCAATTTGGATCAATTTGTCATTGTTCCTCATCAATTGGCGCATTTTCTCAATCAAATTGTTTATTGCATTGGTCATTTATCAATTCAAAATCATGACATTAATTATCCTCAATCAAGACCTAATTGTCATTTTCGCATTTCTAATTCGTCTTCTAGGGTTTTATGATTTATTCATTTAACCTAATTTGTCATTTCTTCCTCTAGGATTACTAAATTATTTATTAATCCTAAGTCTTCTCATTACAATTAAATCTTTATTTAATTGGTTAATTATTCTTCCTCTTGTAAATTAATTAATAAATGACAAATTGTTAATTAATTTACCTAATTTCTTCTAGTTCCTAATGTCCTATTTTTCCATCAATTTCTAATTCCTAATTGTCATCAATTTCAATTTTCATCAATTTTTCTTAATTTTTAATTTCTTTTCCCTCCTATTTCATCTCCTAATTCTATGGGAATGACATTTCAATTTGTCATAAATTGTCATAATTGATAATCAATCAATTTTGACATAGAATGTGTCATAATTTGTCATCAATTATCAATCAATCCAATTGTGCATGGAAAGTGCATAATTTGTCATAATTTGTCATATTGATTTGCAATTTCCATTTGAATTGCATCATGCTAATCTTGTCATTTATCCAATTCTTCTATATATTGGATGATTTTCTTCAATCAATCCAAAATCCCTAATCAAACTATCGAACTTATGCTTCTAGTACTCTTGACCAATAACCAACATCCATCTTGCTTTCAATTGTATGTGTGCACTTGTAGGTGAGATCCACAAATCCATTTGAAGAGGAAAGAAGAACAATGGAGCCACATGGAAGAAGCATCTAAATCGTCATCTGGTTTGCATGATATCTGCTTTTGAATGCTTTGTTTTTATGTCTCTATTGAGTGTGCTTAGGATTAGATCATTGCAATGTGTGTTTGGGATTGAGCTAATAATGATGAATATGTTTCTATTACTTTGATGATTCCTAATTCTGATGCTACAATAATCTTGCACAAACTGTCTCTTCTTTACAGCAACAAATTGGCTCTATGAATCAATCTAAGTTTAGTGTGCCCACATTTGATGTTGCGAGCCCACTTTCTCTTGACATTGTTCGAGCTATCCCTCCTAAACATGTTGAAATCTCACATTTGGAGCTTTATAATGGTAAAGGTGATCCTTTAACACATGTTAAGACTTTTCAAACAATATGTACCGATTTTTCTTATGACCAAAGGTTGCTTGCAAAACTGTTTACTAGGACATTAAGAGATAAAGCCCTACAATGGTATTGCTCATTGCCTTCTTATTCTATTACTTCTTTCGAACAACTTGCAAATGCTTTTATTCAACAATTTCAAAACAATATAAGTCCTAAAGTTACTTTGATTGATTTAATGCATTGTAAACAAGGTGTTAAAGAAAAAGTGACTGATTTCATTGGTAGATATAAGCATTTGTATGCTCAAATCTCTTTTCCAGTGTCTGACAATGATATTCAAAGAATCTTTATTTCTAATTTACAAAAAGATATTCGAGACAAACTTCTGTTTTTTGAGTTTACTTCTTTCCAACAGTTGTGTGCAACTCTTCACAATTATCAACTGACTGTGAGTCAAATGGAACAAGCCAATCCTATGGCTCCAAGTGATAAGGGTGATAGTAGTCAACAACCATTTGGGAAGTTTAAACCGAACAGAGAATCCATCAAATTCAATGAAAACATCATCAACAACAATGTGAATGCAGCATCAGGTGTGCCTCCTATTTCTAAGTTTTTCAAGAAAGAGAGAAAGTTTACTCTTTTGAATGAATCATTGCATAGTATTATGAATAAGTTATTGCAACAGAATGTGCTTACTCTCCCTCCTATAAGACAAATAGATCCTGCAAAGATTAATTCACCCTATTTTGATAACAAATCTTTTTGTCAATTTTATCGTCAACCTGGGCATGATACTGAAAAATGTTTTGTTTTAAAGGGTAAAATTCAAGATTTGATTGATAATAATACTATCTCTGTTTCAAGAGTGAATGATAAAGACAATACATCTGTAGCTCCTCCTAACCAAAATCTTAAGATCTTTACTGATACATTACCTTCTCATACTTCTAATGTGATTGAGACTAATGATTCCTCTTTCTCATCTGATGGTCTTGTGTCTATGACTACGAATGTGATTAACTTTGTAGAGCAGCAAGAAAACCCTAAAGAACCTTCCATCACATTTGATTCTAGTGAAATTATTAGGGCACTTGATGGTCCTTTATACATAGTTGCAAAAGTCAAGAATACACCTTGCCGTGGAGTACTTATTGATCCTTTGTGCATGGTTAATGTTATTACTGAAGAATTTCTTTTTACTTTGCAATTGAATCAAGTGATCTATGACAAAACAGATGTGGTTGTGAAATTATTTGATGCATTTTCTTCTCCTGCAATTGGTTCTATTACATTACCTATTGAGGTCCATAACAAATCCCTTGATGTGAACTTTGCTATTATTCCTTCATCTGAACAATTTCGTGTGAAGCTTGGCTATCCTTGGCTATCTTCCATGAAAGCTATTGCTTCTCCTATTCACAAATGTTTGAAATTTCCCCATAATGGTGAAGTTGTTACTGTCAATCATAGTCTCTTTAAACCAGTTGAAAGAACTTCTAGCATTCCTATTGATTATTTTTGGCCTAAACAATTCCAATCTCTTCCTCCGCGAAGTGATCATCTTTTCAAATCTTATCAAAAGTGGAAAACAGATATGATCCTATCTCTAAGTGAACCTAGAACACCCAAACTTGATATTCCTATCATTCTTGAGAAGGAAGTTCTTCCTTTGAAAGATAAAACTAATGTCTTTCCTCAAGAAGATTCCCAGCCCATTCCTATGGATGTGACTATGTCTATGTCTAATAAACTTTCTAAAAGTAGACCTATACCTCCTCGTCATGATGGACTTGGTCTTCTTCCTAAACCAAATATTTCTCCTTTATATGGAGCAGTTCCTCCTTCTTCCTCTTATGGAGAGAAGAGACCTTCCTCTTCTCCTATTATCCAGCCTAAGAGACCACAACCTAAACACCCAAGTGATAAGGATGAGAACATTCCTCCTTCTCAATCTTCTCCACTTCCTACTAAGACTAGACGAAATCGTTCTATGCGTGAACACCGACGAAAGCATCATCTTAGAGCTCAGGAAGCTGCTTCTCAAACTTTGGAATCTCCAAAAACACCTTCAGCTAGTATTATTCGATTTTCTCCTCAACCAAAAATTGAGCCAAAATCTCCTAAACATAAGATGCATGATGGTCTTGATCCTGTGCAAGTTAAAGATCCTATTTTTATAAATCTTGACGATGATATAGATGAAAATGTTATTCATGATGAAAATGTTACTTCTCTTGCTTCTAATAGCGAATATGAATTTGTTGATATTGATAACCATTTATCTAACGAATTTTCTAAAGCACTTATCCTAGCTCTTAGACAAGAACAACGTGGCTTGGAACATGAACATAGCCCTTGTTTGGATCTTGTGATAGCTCCATCTGCTGTGTTGAATGTTCCTCCTCTAGCATGTTTCCTACCTTCCTGAAATATTGATCAGCAAGATCGGGGGGTAGATGACATGCTAGACTAGTTTCATTAGCATAGCAGACTCTCTCCTCCTCTCTTTTGTTACTTCTTCTATGTGTTATTCTCATTCTTCTATTTGTTGTCCTTAGTGTTGTCTACTTGAGGATGATGCAAAGCATTGAGATCTCTTTTGGTCTCTCTCATGTTGACTCAAAAGACACGTGTGTTCCCTTCTTCTAGGTGACCTTCCTTGATTGGGGAATGAAGAACAATTATGCATACATACATATGATATACATGAATTATCATACAACATACTGACCCCGAGGAAAGTGAAGTCACCCCGTGCTTTGTGTTTTGTGTCTATTATCCTTGGGTTTATCTCACACTTGGGGGCTAAATCTTTGTGATAACGTGCTCCTTTCCTTTCTCATTTCTTATATGTATCCCTACCTTAAAGCAATCACCCCCATTGAGGTGTGTGTGATCGCTTTAACGTAGGGGGGCATACACCCCATCTATCCCTTCAGGATACTTGAAACTTTCTTGGCGAACTTAGCTTTGCCTTGAAAATTTTTGGTATTTCTCTTGCATGACTCATAGTGAGGGAACCATACTACTGACAGTCATGGTTCTCCCTTGTGATCTTCCCTTTTACTTTGTCAATCGAAGTTGTAAGATCCTTAGTCCACTGGGGGCTTGGTGTGTCTTGCCTCCTTGATGTGGTGAAAGTCTTTCAATGTTGTTTCCTTGTACTTTACTGGAAGTATGAGCGTACGCTTATACTCTCGCTAAAGTGGGGGCTAAATGTAGCATCCTAAAATTGCGACACTTGCAATTTCGACTGCATTTGGGTCTTCACAATGGCGACGCAACACTGAACCTGAATGGAGACCTCGAAACTTGTCCACGACATCAAAAACTGCATTTTTCAGCACCCTGGCCTGATCCTCCTTGCACCCTACTGTCCCTGGAGGTGGGACCATGGCGCCCAGTGCCCTGGTCCTTCAGGACTAGGGCACCCAGCGCCCTGGTCCCCCAGGACCATGGCGCCCAGCGCCCTGGTCCCTGGCCCTATTTTGGGCCCGGTCTCTTATGGGGCTTCGGGTCTTTTAGTTTGCAAATTGGAAAATAATGTTTCCTTGTCGGCCCAAGGTCGGAAAAATTAGTCTTTCAACCCTAATTGACAATTATATAAACTACATTTGCCCTCCCAGAAAAGGGTAGATGGTAGAGGGAAAAAAGGTGGAAGCGACATTCAAACATTCAAGCATTCAAGCATTCAAGCATTCCTTCAAGCAATTGAGCATTCTAAGTCTCCATTCAAGGCTAAGTGTTGCATTCAAGACAAAGATTCAACCATTGAAGAGGAGATCACTTACAACTTACAACATACAACAACATTTACACCTTCACATGTAAGAATACAAACATTTTTACAACAAGGTATCAGTACTTGTTTACATTACAATCATTTACATTTACAACATTCTCATTTCTTGGTTAATTCCAAAACCGGGGTTTGACCTAAGGGCAAACCCCTAATCCCTAACCCCCAAATCGTCCTCTCTTTTCTGTGTGTAGGTTCTAGGTACGCGGCTGAAATTGAAGATCTGGAATCCTTGTGCAGAGACGAACAGATCCCCCTTCATTTTGCGGATTTTTCGGAGGACCGTGTGCATGCCAGGTGCCATCGTCCTATCAACTTTCACTCAAGTTTACAGGACAGCGCCATCTCAACATTTTACTGCTAACTCCAGGTCTGCAGCTTCATCCTATATTCCTATCTCTGTTTATAAGTGAATCTTTCTCACTTTTCATGCATTCCTATCTTAATCTTTCTATCTACATTCTTTACAAAAGAGGGTAGCCTTGCTATTTTAACCCTTGAAACTCATTTAGAATCCAATCTTGCATTGTGTGGGATTGGATCTTGTGGGTTTCAACCCCTCTTTTGAATGTAAAGTCTCCCCTAAGTGAAAACCGTCAACCCTAGTGACCTCCCTTCTCTCTCCTTGGAGTTGGAGAGGGGAGAGCAACTAGGGTTCGATGTTTCGCTTTACAATTTCATGCTTGCATATCAGAGTACACACCTGTCAGATGGCGAGCTCCAAAAAGGTGTTTGGACAGGCTTGAAAAATATGTCTTCACGATTAAAAGTGAAAATGTGGCGTAATTGGTTGAAGGTTGCAAAATGCAGTCTGATGATCTGAAAATGATGCCGATCATTTCCAGAGGTATATTTGAGGTCCATGAAGATATTCTAGAGGTCAGTTGCATGAAAACAAATTTTTTTTTAGTCGGACCCACTTTAGGGCCCGACCTAGCTCATGCCCATGCATTTTATTCTTATGGCGACAATGTTCTTAGTGCATGACTTCATGATGCATAAATATATGGAAGTGCATAGTAATGATATCATAAATTCTTGTTGAGTGTTCTAAGCCTGGTATGGAAGAGATCGACATGGTCAACAAGACAACTGACAAATGAAACTTAGACTTGAAAACAATCACTATCTTGTTATTAAGAATTTAAAAGATGGAGGTGGAAAAGTAATATGTAGTCTTGAATAGTATATGACTGAGCTCAAACTCTATAAGTGACTCTATGGTGAGATATTCAAAACTCATGTACAACGGAATCAGCTTTGCAGTTAGATAACCTCATATTTGATGTTGTCTCTTGCTTAAAAGATTTGAATGGATCAAGCAAATCTGCAATTGAAATATGCATTGAGGAGACTCATACTACACCTCCAGACTTCAGAAGGCTATTGTCCTCAAAGTTAGAATCATTAACAGTGAGTGGCAAATCAGTTAAGATCAGACATAACTATATGCTCATTGGCAAATGCAAACTGTGGGTGTCCCCCAAAATCTAACACAACAGTCCAATGAAGAAAAGATTGTTAAAGCCTTTAGCAAGTGCATTGGTGGCATAAGGTTAGGCGTTGGAAGTTTAAAGAGTACAAAAAATAAACCAACAACAAGTAAACTGTGGTGTCTGGCGTGGCTTTTGAAGGAGGTTTCAGATTTTTTTAAAACAAATGAATGTAGCTTCTCCCTCACGTGGTCTCCTTCTGGTAGCAGCAATAAAAACCTCAAGCAATGGCAACGTGGCATGGTGTGGAAAGTTGAAATTCCAATGGAAAATTGCTAGCATCAGCTTCCCCTCCCATGTGATTGGTGAAAGGGGCATTTTGAAACAGTAAATGTCATGTTTTTCCTCCCTACGTTGTGGAGTGGTAATTTGCAACTCATTTTCCATATTTGTTGGTGGCTGCAACCCATTTTCTCTCCTCCTACGTGGTCAAGGTGCTGAAAGGCATATGAAATTATAGGCAAATTGCAATGCCAGCAATGCCTCCTCTTACGTTGTGTCTTGAGGAAGGCACATAACACTCTAAACTAATGCAAATATCTAACCCCTTGCGTGGAGGATGGTGAAGGAGCTGCATAGAAGTCTTTGAAGAAAATGCATGGAGAATGGATAGGGTATGGGTGAAGTTAAAATGTTCTGCAAGTATAGCCAAGTCCTCCCCCTTTTCACGTGACATGTGGAGATAGCATGAAAACCCAAGCTTGCTTAGCCATGGTGTTTGGAAGGGGCATAAAAGCTTTCAAATGCAGCCTCTGCGTGGATGGAGTTTGGAGAGGAAGGCATTCAAGTTTTAGACCAAAATCACCATTAAAACTCAAGAAAAAGCTTCAAAATGCAGCTACAGGCAAAACCACAATATCCCACATTCACTGGGAAATGGTATTTTTTGGTGTTTATAAGCAAAACGTTGCACTAGTAATATGTCAAAGCCTCTAGACTTTTGACGGATGGTGCCTATGGGCAACCAAAGTGTACCCACATGTGGGTGCGGATCTTGAGGTGATGGAGGAGGTGACTGAGCAGAGACCAGGTGGACCCCACGCAGGCACACTTCCCGAGGCCAACAAGTGAATTTTGCAGAGAAGGGTCGACTTAACTAGTGAGCAGGTTGCAGAGGATCCAACGAAGCGTGTAATTTTGAGGGCTGAAGATGCACGTGAGTTACACCCTATGAAATGGCAAAAAGAGGTAAAGATCATGCATGTTTCGGGAGATCAGACAATTTGTGCTATTTCATGAAGGAAAGTTGCTCGTTGGTTAAGGTCCGCGAAATAGCGAAACGCGAAAGGGCAAAAATGAAAGGTTAAAGAGTGAGCAAGTTTGGAGCAGATCGATGGTCTGCACGGTTTCATGGAGTGAAGATGCACACTGGATACAGGCCGCGAAATGGTGAAAGCTAGGGGGCAGGTCTAGTCAGCAATCTAGCAGGCAGGCCCCAGTGAGGTGGCGATGATGTGGCACAGAGGTGGTGCCTAGGTGGATGACAAGCAAGCAAACACATGGCAGAGTGAGGAGGTGTCATCCCAGGTGGCGCCCAGTGGACCCCATCGACCAATCAGATCCCGCCACGTGGCAAGGCATCCGGGCACAATTAGAGCAAAAATCAAAATTAAAATCAGTTAATTACATAGTGCAAACTATATCAAATAAATGAAAAATTTAAATGATGTGCACTAATGGGGAATTAATTCACGTAGGGCTCATTGTTTGGGCAAAATATGAAGTGTTATATGTTTTTTGGAAAGCTCTCGAAATGAGGAATCCGATTATGGACTTAATTTTGACAAATGTGGGATCTTTCGAGAGCAGTTTCCACGGGAGTGAAATTCAGTTAGAGAGGAGATATTTAGCAATTTTAGTTGCAGATTTGATTTTCTTCCCTCCTCTTTTTATTCTCAACTCTTCTCATTTTATAAGGGTTCCAGTTTTTGAGAGATTTTCTCCAAGGGAGAAATCTGAAATTGCAAGTTCTAGTGATTGCATCTTTTTAGCAATGCAAATGACAGTGTTTTTTTCTATGTTTTTAGTGTTGTCTTTACTGTAGGTTGAGTTTCAGTTTGCAAGTTCACACATATGCAAGGCATGTGTGAGTTTCCATGAAATTGTCTCCAAAATGTACTCAGATTCACATAATTTCATATTATCAAGGATAATTTGGGTTGTCTCTTTTAGATTCCTCTAAGAGTGTAATGTTGTCTTTTGGGTATTCTTCAAGGAAGGATTTAAATCCTAAAACCCAGCATTAATGATATTGAATGCATATTGGATATATATATATATATATATATAGTTTTGTGATAGAACAGAGGATTGTTTTAATGTAAGGCATTGATACATGAAAATTTAATGTTGAAAAGAACTTGCATTTGAGATTTCTCTTCCAGTGTTATGCATGACTATGTGGCCTGGATAAGACATTGGTCTATTGTAATATTGAAAAGTTGTCAGAACACCATTTAAAAATCCATAATCAGAATGTCTTTAATACTTTATGTTATGTGGAAGTGTCCGTCCATCTCATGATTCAAAAAATGCGGAGTTGCAATTGTGGATCTAGCCCATCTGCAGTTACCGCTTAGTGTTTGAACCTTTTGAGATCCATCTGCTATTGATTGATGTAGTCTTGTGTGTAATAGATCTGATTAAATGCATAGAAGGTACACCCGTCTAGGTTTTGTAGAGCCTGAAGAGTAGAAGGATTCATATCCTTGTCATGTTGTCCAAGCCTGGAGGTTCTTCATAGATTGAATTGGCTACTTCATAGACCAATTGTAGGTATACTTGGGTTATCACTTTTGGTGAACAACAACTTCTTTTCCAGCATCTATCTGCCTAGAAATTCCAACATCTACAAATGGACTGTCTTCAACTCAAATTGAGGCATCATGTTGTTCAACAATCACCATACGAATGCCAACAAATTCCTGGCCATTGACAATTTTGGCCAATACCTACCAAAGCTAGCTCAAGAGAGGAGTAAATAAGAATCCTAGCATCCTTCTCTTCAGCTGTTTTTTCCTCTTCAATTGAATTCTCCTCTTAAGTTGAATTCCCCTCTTTCATCTAGCTATCCCACCAATGTACACGATGCTTGAAGCATAGAGAAAAATGTAATATAAAATTACCATACAACTTCTGAATTTTACCTTCTCCTTCTTTCTCCATCTCTGCTCAAGCCAACCTAGGCTTTCATACTAATTGATAATTTAAAAAAGCAGAGAAAACATATAAACAACATAAAACATCTGAAAGTAAATTAAGACAAACATACAAAATAACACATAACACATCTATTTACATGGTTCACCATTATTGTCTGCATCCACTAGAAAGTAGGGAAAACCTCTATTAATGTTATCCAGTAATAGATCATACATGACCATTTATACATTCATATTCAGCTATGAATTGAAGAGTTGGCGATCCAAAAGGTCATGTGACCATTGGGCTTCACATTCCCAATAATTTCTTCAAACTTCCATATTTTCACTCTGCTTGAGCCTGCTCTGGTTCGAAATTCAAAAACACCTTTAACAACTATCTCTTACTTCATCTTTGATGGCTTCAACAATTGCTTCGACCCCTTTTACAAATCTTACGGACTTTGATCTCTTTGGCAGTGACGATTAGAACCAATAATACCACGTTGGACACTTCTCTCTGGCAACCTTCTGACTCCTCCCTTGGTAGCAACCAACTCCTTTGCACCGACTGGGCTTTGATAAGCTTTCTTCACAACCTGCAACTCCATCTCTTTGATTATTTTGATTTTTTCTTCTACATATGTGGCTCATATTATGTATACAACTTCCTTCTTAACCACAATCTCTCTTATTTAGCTAGGCATTTCCTTAGTCATAGCTTCATTGTGACAAAACAGACTTTAAAAGCCTTGCACTCCTTTAATCAAACAACAACTTGGTGGCCTATAAATTTTTTTTACACTTGTGAACCTCATTATGTTGTGAGCAGTAAACAAGAACTATGTTGTCTCTGTGGTGCTAAAAATGTGGTTCAATGAAAGAAAACATACACACAGATAAGACAATATAATGAAATTATGAAGAAAATTGCAAGCAAACCAAAAGCTCCTCTGAGATGTCCCATCTTCCTCTATTCTTTAGGACCTTGAAGATGTTGGATTGTTGGCTGTCAGCGGAGCAATGACCTCCAAAGTGGTAGCTCAAGAGTTGAGTAGCTACTTCATGATTATGCAAATGATATGAAATGCATGATTGTATGCATGATTAATCCAAAATTCTAATTATACTAGATGATTGAAATTAAAACGCTTATAGTAATGATGCTAAAATATAGGATGTAAGGGATCATTTTTACTCCAAAATGAGGGTTATTTATAGGAATTCCAAGGCCAAAGTTGAGGCGGCGGGAATCAATGGTCTAGATTCGATTTGAAGATATCAAGGGCTAGGATTGAAGAAATTGGAGAAGAGTTTGGAGGAAGGGACACTTGTCATATCTATGGTGACAAGTGTCAAGGAACCTTTCTCATGAGAGGGCAAGTGTCCAAGGGAGGAGACATGTGGCAAAAGTATCATGTGTCTCAAGGGGAGAATATCTATCCCATAAGAGGTTAGTATGTGCAAGAGGATAGGGTTAGTTAAACCCTAGGATTAGATAGAATGGGTTAGATTGGGGGGGTGGTTTGGTTAGGTGGCTAGAAGTTAGGAGTCATGTTCTCAATTTGAATTTAGAAATTCAAATATTAGGAAAAGATAATGAATCTCAACAAATCATGATTTGATTTGTTTTAACTACTTATGAGATTGGAAGAATGAATTTAAATGGGGGGAGGATTAATTAATCAAAATGGGATATGAAATGAGCTATATAAATAAATTGAGAAGGGGGATTAATTAAATAACTACATATTTAATTAATTATCTTTAGACCATTTTTAGGTGTATACAGTCTCCTTCCATTATTTTCTTGGACAACAGCTTAAACATTGCAATATCTCCCTTGAATAAAAAATGTGGCTGACGATGATCCCTTCAACATGATAGAGCTACAATTTGAACTTTGGCAGCTTCATCTTGGTCGTGATCCTATTCTTTTATCATCGAAAATTCAATCTTTGACTAGCATTTCCAGACAACTTTTGGCTTCAACAGATGAATCAATAATATCCAAAGACAAACAAGTGATTCGATCCTCCTTGTAGAATAGACCTCCACTGCTATTCATGGTCCCCTGCTACAAGCTGGCACACTCCACTCCTTCAATGACTGTAGCCTTCTATGACTCCCCTTTCCAGCACTTTAGCAATACCCATGATCCCTTTTTTCTCCTTGGCAGCTGAGCTGCAAAATTCTGCAAACAACTTTGACGTTTTTGTCTTCTTCTGCTCCCATGATCTGCAACTAGTAGCTAAACAAACAAACTCTTCTTTTGTTAATATGTCTTTGTCGGCTTCCTTTGACACTTATGATTCCCTTCTCCTCACTACAAATCAGTGATCTCCTCTCCTTTGAACTTTTACTGTTGACAACTTCAATTTTGAACACTCCTAGCAGCCGTAGGAAACTTTCTTTATACAAAACTCCCATGGATTTCTTCTTAGGCTCCGACACCACTATTAGAAACAGGGGAGTATAAAACAATAACATTTATGTTTCTTATAATAAAACATTATATCATAATATGAGCTTCGACTCTTATATCCATCATTACAGTCGGACTTGATTTCATAGTTTTTTTTACTACATTTCTAACAGCTTTGCAGCTGAGAGCTGGACTCTGTCAAGAGCATGCAGAACAAATACATATCATACTATATATAGAGAACTCAGTTCATAACATTAAGATATATACACATAAAATATTATTTATCGAGCTACCACAATCTGAATGAATCTGCAGATAGGACATTAGGCATACTATCGAAGTTCAGGTAAGTTTGCTGATGTCATAGAGAGTAGGCTGGAGGAGCTAGGGAAAATCCATTCGAATCCAAGAAAAATCTTCCTAAATATTTGTTTTCTCATATCTATAGTAGGATATTCATACAAAGGATATATGATATGATATATCAGGTGGGGTATTTGGTATTACTTCCAACAATGTTGTGGTAGTTGTGTTGCTTAATAATTGTTCTCTCTCCCCTATCGAATTGGTATTATAGCTAGTTGTGAAGGAGTGTTTTTAATTTTTAATTTTTTTTTTTTTTTTTGGTAGTAAAGGGGGTAGAGGCTATGACCTAGACAATCCTAAAAGCTCCTCCAAGTCTTTTAAGTTTGTAGCAATGAGTGAAATTGTAAGAGCCAATAAGAATTGTAGATGCAGGAGAGCTGCTGTTTCAAACAAGATTGTTGTATGCATACAACCCCTCAACATGAAGGAGGAGAAGTAACCAATCAATTTCTGAAGCAAATCGAAGCATAGTTGAGATTGAAGGTCTGCCATATGTCACGAAAAGTCTCTTTGGAAAACTTGTTCTTGTTCTTGTTAAAGCCATAGAAACATTTGGAGGCAAAATGCTACAACCACCAAAAAAATGAAAGATCACAAGCATATTGTAGATTGTCAAGGAAGTTTTCCAAAGCCTAGTTGTGTTATTTAATTTATGTTTTGTCTACCTTCAACCTAAAAGTTTGATAACATAGTTGTAGCTAGTACTACTTTTATTATTATTGGCTAAGGTATTTAAGGAGCTGAGTTAGTCAAAGTGGAATAAGAGGCATGTGAAGCCTTCATTCATCATGATAAAGATAACATAATGTGGTGCAGTCACTGGTTGGGAGGGACCTCAAAGAGATCAACTTAGATCGAGCAGTAAGAGTAAACACAATGGAAACAAGAGGATATGGTGGAGGCAATCAAAAACTTAATGAATTAGATAATGAAAACTATTTATAGATAACCAATATCATTCGGGTTATAAGATTTGCCTCACTGGCCTGCCACATACATGCTCAATTATAAAATTCGTCAACTTCGGATCTCTAAATCTTAAGATCTATCCTCTATGTTCTCTCAAACTCATCTGTAACGTTCAATTACAATGATTTATATTATCCAAGAAGATCCGATCAACCCAAAAGGGATCAAATGTTGAAGAACAAGATCAAAAGTGTAAAACCAATAGGTCGGCCTCTACCAAAAAGATTGCTCTAGATAATCCAAAAGATGAAGTACAGATCAATGGGAAGGTCGGCCACACACCAAGGAACATTGGAATTCATGAACAGGGGCTCCACAAGCTATTAAAAGGGTTCACAATATTCACCAATAGCAAAATAGGTCCAGGCGGTTTCAGTGTCCAAAGCTAGAAAACTGTCTCAGAATCTGGAATCGATAACTTGCCAGAAAATGATCGAAATGCTCCACGGTTTAGAAATAAAGAAGATGGTCATATCTTCAAGAAAAATCCAGCTCTGCAAGATCCGATGAGTCAATAAAAGAAAATATAGAAAGAAATGCTAAAACTGTAAAACATAAAACAAATTGAAAAGGAAATGTTTTTGGTTGATGCAAGGTTGCCAAGAATCGGGGATGCTCTTGCATCAAACATCTAGGGTTGTTGAAAAAGTGAGTCTCTCACTTTACTAGGGTCAGAGTAAAACTAAGACGGTCCACCTCTATCTGAGAAATCCAAGATTAATCTTCAACTAGTTTTTCCTTCAATTTTACTAGATGCTCTTTGTACTAACTGCTCCAGGTACTACACGCAATCCTACTATCCAAAATGTCTTCAATCTATTTTGGTTACTTCTGGGGCAACTGTTTCCCCAAGTCTGCAATACTGTCTTCACTGAATTCTAATTCATGATACTGATGTAGATCTTCAATTTTGAATATAGGTGAAATACTCAAAATATATTGTAGTTCCACTTTATATGCATTTCCAAAACTGAACTTCCTCAAGATCTTGCAAGGTCCAAACTTTTTCATCTGCAAATTGTTATAGATTCAAACTGGAAATATTTATTTTCTTAGATACACCATCACTTCATCACCAAATTCAAATTCCTTATGTCTTCTCTTCTCATCTGCTTTCTCATATCCTCCAAATTCTTCTTCATCTTCACTCCACTTATCTTCATTGCTGATATCTCTCAATTTTGATATACCTCTAGTGTGTACTCCAGTAACAATCTCAAGAGGTGTTCTTCCAGTACTCTTGTTTATTGAATTATTGTAGGCAAACTCTGCTTGTGCAAGAATCAAATCCCAACTTCCATTCTTTTCTCCAACTAAGCATCTCAACAAATTTCCCAAACTAATTCACTACCTTTGTTTGTCCATCAATCTACGGGTGAAAAGTAGAACTAAACTTCAAATCTATCTCCATCTTCTTCCAAAGTGTCCTTCAGAAGTAACCAACAAACTTACTGTCTCTGTCTGAAACAATGCTCTTAGGTAACTCATGCAATCTCGCCACTTCCTCAAAAAATAAGTCAGCTACATGCATTGCATCTAATGTTTTCTTACAAGGTCTGAAATGAGTCATCTTTGAGAATCTATCCACCACCACAAATATAAAATCATTCCCTCTATTTATTAGGCAATCCAAGTATGAAATCCATGCTTATATCTTCCTGAGGTCTCTCTGGTACTGTCAAAGGCTTGTACAATCCCACATTCTGACTACTACCTTTTGAAACTTGACAAACTTTACAACTCTGCACAAATTTCCTAACATCCTTATGAATTTAAGGCCAAAAGTAATGTTCACTCACTAATGCCATTGTTTTTTCAATACCAAAGTGTCTTGCTAATTATCCACTATGCTTTTCCTTTATCATATTTTCCCTCATAGAGCTCTTAGGTATGCACAACTAAACTCCTCTGCATAACATTCCATCCTAAATGAAATAATCCAACCACTTACTTCTATCTACCATAACCAGTTCTCTACATGCTCTCCAAGGTTCTGCAAAATTCAGGTCATCATCGTACAAGGTCTTCAACTCTTCAAATCCTAGCACTGTCACTTTCATCTCTATCAGCAAATTTCTCCTTCTACTTAATGCATCAACAACTTTGTTTGACTTTCCACTCCTATGATTCAACACAAAGGGTTATCTCTTCAGGAACTCTACCCATCTCATATGTCTCTGATTTAGTTTACTCTGACTATTTAAATACTACAAGGTTTGATGGTTGGTATACAACACAAAATCCTTAGGCAATAGGTAATGTCTCCACTTCTTCAAGGCTTGAACTATGGCATAAAATTCATGATCATACAATGAATATCTTCTCCTGGCATCATTCAACTTCTCACTGAAATAAGCTACTACTCTCCCTTCTTGACTCAAAACTGCTTCAATTGTATTCCCACTTGCATCACAATATACCTAAAATACATTGTTGAAATCCAGTAAAGCTAACACAGGTTGGTCAATCACTTTTTGCTTCAGCAATTTAAAAAATTTATTTGCTCTGGTTGTCCACTTGAATTCTTTCATGTCTCCTCTCATTGTCTTACTCATAGGGCTACAAACAAAACTGAAATTTCTAATAAACTTCTGGTAGAAACTAGACAATCCATGAAATGATGTAACCTCTCCAATGCTTTCTAGTGTAGGCCATTCAATAATTTCTTTCACCTTCTCAGGGTCTATCTTCAATCCATCTATAGATATCACAAATCCCAAATAGACCAGTTCTTCCTTCATTAAAGTACACTTCTTAAGATTTATCAACAACTTCTCCTCTCTCAACCTTTGTAAAACTTATCTAGGATGCAATAGAAGCTCGTCTTTTGTCTTACTGAAAATTAGAATGTCATCCAAATATACAATAACAAACCTACCCAATAATATCTTCAATACCTCATTCATCAATCTCATGAAAGTACTTAGTGCATTAGTCAATCCAAAAGGCATCACCAACTACTCATACAACCCTTCATTTGTCTTGAATGTTGTCTTCCACTTATCTCCTTCTCTTATTCTGATTTGATGATATCCACTCTTCACGTCTATCTTTGTGTAGTATTTGTCTCCACTCAAACAGTCAAATATGTCATCCATCCTAGGCAAAGGAAACCAGTACTTCACTGTGATCTTGTTTATTGCTCTGGAATCGGTGCACATCCTCCTTTCTCCATTCTTCTTAGGTGCTAATACTATTGGTACTGCACAGGGACTCAAACTTTCTCTGATCAAACCTTTCTTCAATTTTTTTTGCAATTGTCTATTCAACTCTTCAATCTCTGCCGTTGTCATCTGGTGTGTAGCTTTGTTAGGCAAACTAGCTTCGGGAATTAAGTCCATGCAATGAATGATATTCAGGTCATAGGTGGTATTCCATTAGGCACATTATCTAAAATGATGTCTTCATACCTTGTCAGCAACTCCTTTATCTCTTTCGGTTGTTTGTCATGCTCCAAATTCTCAATCTTCTTAGCAACTAAGGCAAAACACACATTCTCTTGTCTCATTCCATCCAGGAATTTCCTTCCACCCACCAAATAGATTCTAGCATTCGTATAGACTTCACTCTTCAGGGGCTCCTCCAAAGGTAACAGGGTTTGTTTGATCCCATTTTCTAAAATAGTGTATATGTTCTTCCTTCCATCATGTATTTCCTGTCTATCAAACTACCAAGGTCTACCCAACAAAAGGTGACAAATATCCATAGGCATGATATCACACAAGACTTCATCATGATAATTTCACCAAACATTTCTCACTTACTAACAACTTATGATCAATCTGAATCCATGCTATCTAATATGGCTTAGGGTGTTTCAATCTTGCCAACTTCAGTTTATTCACCATCTCTTCTGAAACAAGATTATCTGGGAGCTACCACTATCAATAACTACTTTTCAACACTTACTAGGTACCTTACATCTGGTCTTGAACAAATTTCTCCTTTGCAAGGGCTCTTCATCTTCTCTGGTATGACACAAAGCTCTTCTCAACATCAACATTTATCCATCTTGCAGTTTGTTAGTTAATTTAGTGGGGCTTTCTTCTACCAATTTTGCTCTCCCAATGTTCTTTGTCTTCTTACATTCAAAAGCATGTGATGTCCTTCTGCACCACACTTAAAGAAAGTGCATCTATATAGTCTCTTATCTTGTCTTTTGTCATCTTTTCCAAAATTTTCATTTCGGTAGCCATCAAATTCTCTTCCTTGATAGAATTTTTTGTCATCCTTCATATATGAACTATCATCTTTGCTTGCTTCCTTGTACTTGTTCTGATCTATATAGATTCATCTTCCTCTGGAATATCCTCTTTCTCTTTTAAATCTTCCTCCAGAAAACCTTCCATCTCTACCTTTGTATCTCTGCTCATGTCTTTTGTTCAACTTCTCTTTTGCTTTCAAGGCATATTGGTAAGTTTCTTCAAAACTCTATAACTTGATCAAACTGAGTTCATCCTATATAGACATTCATAATCCATTCAGATATCTTGCAACTTGTTCAACCTCATCATCGACATGTCCAGATTTGATATTCAACTTGTAGAATGCTTCTGTATACTCCTACACACTAGATTATTTTTTCTTCAAGTTCTGCGACTTCTAGAATAGATTTACTTGATAATCAACTAACATAAACTTTGATTTCAACTTAGCAACCATTCACTCCCATATTTTGATCTTATTTTTACCCCTTCTCTATCTATCAACTTGCAAATGTTCCCACCAAAGAGATTCATGACCTTTCAACTGGGTACAAGCATATTTCACATTTCTTTCTTCTGCAATGTTCCCAAAATCAGAATACTTCTCCATCTCTAAGATCCAATCCATTAATTCATCTGAATCCAGATTTTCATCATACTTTGGTGGGGTAAAATGCGGTTTATTGTTCGCCCTACTCAAAACCCTTAAGAACCTCTCTTCCTCTATATCAATCATCGGTGGATTTGCTACTTGTTCTATCGATGCTTCTTCTTCATCATCTTCACTCACATCTTCAACATGTCGGCCTCTTTTTTGGGTTGTCTCAATGGCTTCTAATCGGGTTGCAATTCCTCTCAACATTTCCATCACAACAGGGTGTGCATTCCCACACGTTCCACCATTCCTATTTCCTCTTAACGCCATCTTCATGTGAATCCTTTGTAGTTGCAGGTCGGATCCACTATCTGCCACCCCACAACAAGATTCTCAAGACAATGAAATCTCAATCTGACACCACTTGGTGCAGTCTCCAGTTGGGAGGGACCTCAAAGAGATCAATCCGGACCGAGCAACAAGAGTAAAAATAATGAAAACAAGAGGATATGATGGAGGAATTACTTAACTAAATGAATTAGATCATGAAAACTAATCACCGGTATCATCTGGGTTACAAGATTTAGCTCACTGGCCTACCACATACATGCTCAATTATAGAATTGATCAACTCCAAACCTCTAAATCCTAAGATCTATCCTCTATGTTCTCTTTGACTCATATCTAATGTTCAATTACAATTATTTATATGATCTAAGAAGATCGGATTGGCCCAAAAGGGATCAAATGCTGAATAACAAGATGAAACATGTAAAACCAATAGGTCGGCCTCTGCTAAAGAGATTCCTCCAAAAAATCCAAAGGATGAAGTGAGGATTAATGGGAAAGTTGGTCACATGCCAAGGAACATTGGAATCCATGAACAGCAGCTCTGCAAGCTATAGAAAGGGTCTGGAAGATTCTCCAGTAGAAAAATAGGTCCAAGCGGTTCTAGTGTCCAAAGCTAGAAAATTATCTTGGAATCCGAAATCGATAACTTGCTAGAAAATGAACCAAATGCTCTGTGGTTTAGGAATATGGAAGATGAGCATGTTTTCAAGCAAAATCTAGCTCTACAAGATCCTATGAACCAATGCAAGAAAATACAGAAAAAAAAGTTGAAACAGCAAAACAAAAAATAAACTAAAAAAGGAAATGTTTTTGGTTGATGCTAAATAGCCAATAACTAGGGATGCTCTTGCATCATAATGTTTAGAGAAGTTTCTAGATTTAAAAAAGAATAGTTAGTTTCCACAAAGTCGGGACAATAAGATGCTACTAATGGGTAATGAAAAGAGCTCACAGCGGTAGCTGTTAAAAGTGTTGTTGTCTGAGAAAATGAAGATTAAATATGTGCAAAGATAATAAGAAGGTTGTGGAAGACATGAGATTACTATTAAGGAGAAAGAAATGAATAACACTGTTGTAGTAGTTAGATAAAAATAAAAAAGTGAAATAAACTAAGAAACCAATCAGGATTTGTAGTTCTGAATTTGTATGTAAGAGCTAAAACTTAGTAGATGTAAGTTGAACTTTAGTTGTAGAAGTCTAAGTGAATTTGCTAAAAGATTCAAATTTTGAAGAGACTATTAAGAAATGGTTGAAGAAATCGGGAGGAGCACAACAATGCTATCGTTCCCAAAATCAAAGCTCATTTAAGGAAAAGAAAAGGTCTAAAGACCACCACTTAAATGTTTAAAGAAAACTACAACAAAAATTGAAGGTTAAGAGAGTGAAAGAAAATTCTAATCACCATAAAGAGGTGAAAGAAGATTTCAAGGTGTTTGAAGCAATTTTTGAAGCCAAAGATGTAACAAGTAGATAATTGAGAGCCTAAAGGCAAAGGATTGTTGTTTGAAGATAATGATTTGTGGTAGCCAAGGAAGGACAAGATTAGAAGATCAGGGATGGATACCAACTATTTGAGCTTGTAAAAACATGGGTGAACTTATCAATGGATAAGCGAAGGATATTGTTGAATGCTGTAGCATTTTATTTTCTATTTTTTTAAGTTATGAGGTCAGCAGAGCCCACAAAAAACTAGGATCCTCGGACACCAGTAGTGTGATTCCATTTGAAGTGTTAATGGTAGAAATTAAGAGAGAATGTTGGAAGGAATTAATTTCTCTCGGTCTATGTAGACATTCAGTTGAAACCAAACTGCAAGTTCTTTATTTTTAGCTATTAAATTTGTTGCTTACATTTCCTAATAATATGGTGTATTGTTCTCCACCTTTCTTGAATTGCTATCCACATGTTTCCAATCAGTTAAGTTATAATGTTCTAGTTGTATTTGGTCACTTAAGCCCTAGTTCGTGAAACTCTCTATTGTTGTTTATCTGTTGTGGCTGTTGTGTTTCTTAATAATTTTTCTCTCCCCCCTATAATTATATTGCTGCCTTAGACTGAGAAATATATTGCCCTAGAGGACCGCAGGGGACCCTTACAAAAAAATACTAATAGCAATGCAGTCAGACAGGTTATCTTCCTCTCCCTTAGCCGATGTAGGTATATATTTCACTTCCATGAACAAATAAAAAGAAGAGTCACAATAATGATTTCACCACAGGTTAAATGGAAGATCGAAGGAAACTTTTGAAAATTTTGAGAATTTGAAATGACGTAGTGATGTCAAATTTGCGAGCAAGGCTGTGAGTAAATGAATATCGAATTTCTTTCAACTACTCAATTCTCTGATTAGGAAGGAAATTTCCTTGGATAAATCTTTGATATATGTTCCCCAGAGCTCTTTAGTAAACCAATTTCATGTGTATGTGTTTCAAATACCTCTAGGTCATCGTCTATAAGACTTATCATGAGTTAAGTGTTAACGTCCAATTAATTGTCAGATCAAAGATTTATTGTGCTTCATCCCAATGTTAAATTTTCCGCATAGCAAAAAATGCAGATCTAGCTAGAAAGCAAGAAAGAAAACTTGCAGAAAAACAGAGATAAAAAGAGTTATGAAAATAGATCTGAATGGTTCTCTTGTACTTTTAATTACATTGATTGCATGAATATAAATACAATTATTGAACTCCCGTAAGAGCTGAAATTATGGAGGAGAGCAGAGTAATTTATGAAGGAGGCAGAGTTAAAACTTAAAAGTCTCCATTGTTAGCTTAGATCTATGCAATGCATGAGTGCTTGTCATGGTGGAACAATAGTTTCTCGTAAATCATGGACACTAGACACACATGAGACACAGTTGCATGCGCTAACACCCAAGAGAGAATATACAAATTGATGAAAATCATGAAAATGACTAATTCTGAAAAACTATGAATATTTGTGATAATTTAGTTTATTGGGATGATCTTGATGTCATTTTGTCAAATGTAGCTAATTTCTGTGCCAACCCACATCCTGGTTTCCAAAATATTAAAACTTCATTTTTTATTGATCAAATTACCGAGACTGATAAATTGAAGGTTTTATTCATCCAAAACGAAATTTCATTTTTGGGGTTTGGTTTAAAACAGCAAATATTTGTCCAAATTACCTATTATACTCAAAGAGTTTTGAGTGATTTGTGACAAGAATTGAAAAGGATTTAAAAACCTTCAAGCAAAATATTGGCAGCCTACTAATTACAGTCGACAGCAAGATGATATCGGGCAATTAAATATTTATCCGCAAGTTCGTATGTGTTAAGAAATTGCCAATCTTGTGAACTACATCAAATGTGGCATTGTTAGTAGTTTTGTTTTAATCGTCAATCAAACATTTATTGGTGTTTTTTGGATTCAACATAAAAGTAACTATGCTTGATGAGTTGGTTATGTGTTTGAAACAAAAATAGGCTATTCGACATTTTAATACAAGTTGCTAAGTTGCCGGTGAAATTTGTAAACTTGATAATAAATTGAAGGTTTAGTATTAATTGGTACTTCGTGGAGATTAGTATCTTGGCGAGGGCTGAAGAAAAGTAGTTATCGTAACAACGTCTGAAACCCTTACGAAAGCCAAATCACGCCTCCTTTGTAACTATATTTCATGTCTGTGCTAAGATGACAACACTGAAACAAAACTTGGATATTAATCAAAGTATAAAGTTATTATGGTTACAAATGAATGGTTGACATGCATGCAAAATATGGCAATACAGAGAAGACCGAACACTTGAACAGTTCGACAAAATCTCCTTAGATTGCAGGAGTTCCACAAAATTGGTTTGGATCAAAGACAAGATATGTTTGTTGTTCGGCCAAATGCTTTAAAGAGATCCCATCTCATGGTATGCATGATTGCATGCAATCATAAATCATATGCATTAAGCAACATATTAAATCTAGAGAATGTTAATCAATTTTGAGTGTAACAATTTTAATTCTAGAAGTGTATTCTTAGTATGACCACACACCTTAAGTAATGTATTCAACGTAGAAAATGTCAGTCAACTCTGACCATTTAGCACTTTTAAACGTAGAAATGCAACATTATGTATGATTTAAGTTGTACCCATGATTGCAAAATATAAACGCAATGAATTTGTTCCAAAAAAATTAGAAACTTAGGCACAGATATGGATACAGAGGCATCTGAAACGTTTAACAGAGAGCCTCAAAGAGATGTCATCACAAGGAAGGAAATTAAATGATTGCAGAATGTGAAAAGATAAATAAAGGTTGTCAATGGTTTGCCGCACCACTCCAAGAAGCGACATCTCATGGAATAAAATGACTGCAGAAGGGTTTTGGAAGAAAGCTCTCAAAGCTTTTAATTTAATATGCTGGAATGTAAAAAAAATAAAAAGTGCACAAAATTGTGTAGAAGAACAATAGCACATAACACACAAATTTTACATAGAAAAACCTGATAAAAATATATCAGTAAAAAATTAAGGCCAAAATATCTTTCATATTGATTCTTATAAAATTATAGAATTACAACAATCTCAAAATTGTGCATCAAAATATGACTTCGAGCAACATAAAACAACCGAGTTGCAAGAGTCGTAATTGAAGACAACTTACTAAATATAGTATGACTTGTCCAATTACATGTAAAACACATATCAAAATTACTATTTATGGTAAGTCTTCTAACAAAACTTTCTATTTATAATAAGTCTCAAAATATTTGTGCCTCTGGTAGGATGCTTAACAACACATCGGTTAAAGGCGAGTGTCTAGCTGTGCACTGGATGAGAATCAATGATGACTCAACCACATCTAAAAGAAATGAATTTGGACTTCACATTCCAACATGAAATATATCCCAACATTTGGATGAGAATCCAAAATGACTCAAACACATCTAAAAAAAATCAATTTGGATCTCACATTCCAACATGAAATATATCCCAACTGTTAGTACCCGGAGGCAACTAAGAAGGGGGGAGGGGGTGGAGGCGGGGTGAATCAGTTGTCTAATATTTTCAACCAAATATAACTTAATCAAACTTGATACTTAATACCGGTAAACAAAACTTAATTCCGGTTAATAGATTAACAGTTAATATTAATATCGATGAAGCTTAATGCATGAAACAGAAAGAGAAACAATATCCACAACACATAACACAGAGATTAGTATGTGGAAACCTTGTAAGGGGAAAAACCACAGTGGGAATCCTTACCCACAATCAGATGATACTATTGTAGATAGTATGTGTATACAAATGGGGTCTGCACATGCAGAAAGGTCAGCTGCCTAGAGCTCACTGCTCAATCACAAGAATGAGAGTCTCACTGACTACAATTCAATGATTAAATCCAATGATAATGTACTACCCAAAGTCGCATCTCCAATGCTGAATTTAGTACTGGTTAAGCTCTGATTATCTCCAGCAAACCTTCCTTGAATCTTCAAATGATGTCTGTGTGAGTAGCTCTACTTATATTCTCATATATCGAATATCACAATGTTGCCATACCATATTACATACCATATCTTAATCTTACAAATGAGATCTTACATATATACCAAAACCTAAGACCAAATGTGTAGGTCTGTTCACTAAGAATATTAAAATAAAATCAATTACAAAAAGTAAGTCAACATACGATGCATCATGTCAACTGTCAACTCAACAACAATACCAATTAATTAAACCATCTCCATAATGTGTCATGCTGATCTGGAATAGACAATGCTTGTTGGTCCATAACCTAAACCAATTTGCCAGTAACAACAAATATGTCAACCTGATTAGACCAATAACCAAATTTCCAAAACCAAGTGTCCAAACCATGCCTTCGACATGACCAAGTGATCTCCCGATGATAACAAGTCATCCTCAGTGATGGTGAACAATATAATTTATCAGTGAACCAAATACCGGTGACTGTGCATAAGTCACTGAACTTGCTGGTGAACATAACCGAAGATCCCTAGAAGGATAAGTGTTGATAAGTGTTGACATCAATGACAAAACTAGTGCAACATATCCATAATACCAACAATCTCCCCCTTTGGCATTGATGGCAACACAAGATGGAAAAACCATTTAAGTGCCAAAGTAGAAATGCTAAAAACCAATAATCTCTAGAATAGATCAACACCATAAATCAAAATACAAATGCAAAGAGTAATAATCTCTCCCACATTGATATCAAATGCCAAAGCAATATAAATACCAGATACAACAAGTTCATAGAAAAAATTACAAATATCAACTACTCCAACTACTCCCCATGAGAAGTAGCTCTCCTCCATCAAAGTCGGAAAAAAAATTTCTTTGTAAATTTTGTTGGTTTGATGCCAAGCATTAAATGTCTAATTCTCTACCAGTGAGGGTATAACCCTAAGCTGCTCTCTGAGATATTCAAAATTTTCCTTAGGCAAAGGCTTAGTAAAGATGTCTGCAATTTGCTCTTTAGTATTCACATAAACCAATCTCACTTCTTTTGCTTCAACATTCTCTTTCAGAAAATTGTATTTGATAGAAACATGTTTAGTTTTAGAGTGAAATACTGGATTTTTAGATATATCAATTGTTGTTGAATTATCACAATAGATTATTATAGGATCTTTGCATTTTACCTTTATGTCCTTCAACATTTTCTTAATCCATAATACCTGGGTACAATTAGTTGCTATTGCAACATATTCTGATTATATAATGATGTGCTCAACCATGAAATCAATCTGCTACCAAGAAAGAAGACCCCGGCCATGGTGCTCTTTGTGTCATCTACATCTCCTGCCCAATTAGCATCGGTGTATGCACATAAATCAAAATTTTCATCTTTAGGATACCATAAACCAAGATTTGTTGTCTCTTGTAAATACTGAAAAATCCTTTTCACTGCTGATTCATGATTTTCTCTAGGATTACTCTAAAATCTTGCAACAATACACACTGCATTCATTATATCAGGTCTTGTTTGTGTCAAATACAGTAAACCTCCAATCATACATTTGTATCTTATCAGATTAACAGGAGCTGAATCATCCTTCAATGATAGTTTATCAGTTGTAGTCATAGGAGTACTTATCGGTTTAGAGTTTTCCATACCAAATTTCTTCAGTAATTCCTTCAAGTACTTTGATTGACATAAGAATATACCTTTATCAGTCTGTGAAATCTACAATCCTAAAAAGAATTTTATCTCCCCAATCATAGACATTTCAAATTTTTCCATCATCTTATTATTTAATTCTTTACACAATCCATCTTCTCCTCCAAAAATGATGTCACGAACAAAAAATTCAATAACCAAAATGTCTTCATTAGTCACTTTGAAATATAAGTTTTTGTTAGCATTACTTTAAGTGTAACCAAGCTTCATAAGATATTTGTCCAATCCAGCATACCAAGCTCTGGGAGCTTGTTTCAATCCATATAAAGCTTTCCTTAATTTGCAAACCATATCTTTATCATTTGTCAATGAAAATCCATCAGGTTGTTCAATGTAAACTTCCTCTTCAAGATCACCATTCAGAAATGCACATTTAACATCCGTTTAGTAAACTTTAAAGTTCTTGTGTGCTGCAAATGCAAGAAATAATCTGACTACCTCAATTCTAGCTATCGGTGCAAAGGTTTCATTGTAATCAATTCCCTCTTTTTGTGAATATCCTTTACACACTAATCTTGCTTTGTTTCGGATACCTTACCATCTTCATTAAGTTTGTTTCTGAATACCCACTTAGTTCTAATTATATTTTTATCTTTAGGCTGGGGAACTAATGTCCATGTATTGTTCTTTTCAATTTGTTCCAATCCATCTTCAATAGCTTTAATCCAATGTTTATCTTCACATGCCTCAAAGACAAATGTTGGTTCAATATGAGAAATTAGACATACCTCTTCATTTGCTAGTCTTCCTCTTGTCATAACTCCTTGATACTTATTCCCAATTATCTGAATTTCAGAGTGATTCAGTCTTACATACCTGGGTGTGTTTACTTGTTGTTCTTCAGTCACTGTGGAATTCTCTGATGATGCCGGTGTGATTGGATCAATATTTTGCAGCGGTGATCTAATACTAATTGTTAGGACCTAGAGGCAACTAAGAGGGGGGGGGGGGGGGGTGAATTAGTTGTCTAATATTTTCAACCAAATATAACTTAATCAAACTTAATGCCGGTTAATAGATTAATATTTAATATTAATATCAGTGAAGCTTAATGCATGAAATAGAAAGAGAAACAACATCCACAATACATAACACAAAGATTAGTATGTGGAAACCCTGTAAGAGGAAAAACCATGGTGGGAAACCTTACCCACAATTAGATGATACTACTAAATAATGTTCACAACTTATTCAAATTGAATTTAGTTTCTAAGCTACTAGTTGTTTTTTGGGAAAAAAAAATCCTATTTGATGAAAATTTCAAATTTCAATGCAGTGGTACTAAAATTTCAGGAAAAAAATAAGAAGTAAACGCATGTCTGACCACCCTAATCACAATCAAATCTTAATATTTTTTAATAATATTTATTATATAAGTATTAGACTCATGTCCAGATGTGACACATATTTTTTTTTAATTTTTTATGAATTAAATAATTATTTATGATTTTTTTACTACAGCTTTTCAGAAATTAAGAAACTCCTACGTCTAACTACCTTAACTTGGTCAAAACCTTATGAAATTTTATTTTTTTCATTTTTCCCTATAGTAGACGAAGCATAGGATGTGATGCATGTTTTGGTTTTAAAAAATGTTATACCGTTTGAAAGTTATGAGTGTTTTTCAATCAGTGTATCAATCAGGACTATTGTCAGAATTCAATTAGAAAATAAATAATTATTATTTACTAAAGTCGAAATAAGACAAGCCTTATATTGTTGGAAAGCTGGAAATGTCCTTAAAAAACCTTTTCGTTTTATCAATTTTGGCTACAAAAAAAGTCGTCTGCCACCAGTGTAAAGTCTGGAAAACCAAGGAATACTGAAAAACACATTTTTTTAGTTGACTTTCTAGGGTTGTAACTTCCAAGCCTAATACCAAAGCATTCCCAAGCTGAAATTTGAAATTTGAAAATTTGAGTACAAAAATCGGATATCGGATAAAATTGGATATCAGATTTTATCCGATATCCGATTTTTGTACAAAAATTTGTGGTCCCCGATTAATTTTCCTTTGCTACCATTTATGAAGTAAACTGCCACATGGCAGAAATCCGATATCCAATTAAATCGGATATCAGATTTTATTAGTCATAGTTTAAAGAGGGAGAGAAGGAGAGGGAGAGAGGGAGAAAGAGAGAGAGCGAGAGAGAGAGAGAGAGGAGGAGGGGGATGGAGAGAGAGAGAGAAGGAGAGGGAGAGAGAGAGGGGGGAGAGAGGGAGAGGGAGAGAGAGAGAGAGAGAGGAGGAGAGGGAGAGAGGGAGAGAGAGAGAGGGAGGGAGAGAGGTAGAGGGAGGAGAGGGAGAGAGGGAGAGAGAGAGAAGGAGAGGGAGAGAGAGAGAAAGAGAGGGAGAGAGAGAGTGGGGGAGAGAGAGAGAAGGAGAGAGAGAGAGAGAGAGAGAGAGAGAAGGAAGGAGAGAGAGAGAGACCATATGACCCCTAACGACACAATTTGGTGTCTTAAGGGGACCTATGGTGTCGTTAGGGGTCATATGGTGTCTTGGGACACCATAGGACCCCTTAAGACACCAAATCATGTCATTAGGGGTCATATTGTGTCTTACGACCCATAACTATGACCCCTAATGATAGTTATGTGATATGGTGTCCCTTGAACCCTTATGACCTCTCAGAATACCATATGACCCCTAATGACACCATATTGGGTCATGTTGGGTCATATTATGTCCTAAGGGGTCATATTGTGGTCTACGACCCCTTAAGACACCATATGACCCCTAACAACATGATTTGGTGTCTTAAGAGGTCCTATGGTGTCGTTAGGGGTCATATGGTGTCCGTAAGGGTCATATGGTGTCTTAGGACACAATATGACCCCTTAGGACACAATATGACCCAAAGCAACCCAATATGGTGTCATTAGGGCTCATATGGTGTCCTAAGAGGTTATAAGGGTTCATGGGACACCATATGACCCCTATGGACACCATATGACCACTAACGACACCATCGGACCCCTTAAGACACCAAATCATGTCGTTAGGGGTCATATTATGTCCTAAGGGTTCCTATGGTGTCCTAAGACACCATATGACCCCTATGGACACCAAATGACCCCTAATGACACCATAAGACCCCTTAAGACACCAAATCATGTCGTTAGGGGTCATATTGTGTCTTACAGGCTCGTAGGACACAATATGACCCCTAACGACACAATTTGGTATCTTAAGGGGTCTTATGGTGTCGTAAGACACCATATGATCCCTAACGACACCATAGGACCCCTTAAGAAACCAAATCATAACATTAGAGGTAATATTGTGTCTTACAAGGTCGTACGACACAATATGACCCCTAACGACATGATTTGGTGTCTTAAGGGGTCCGATGGTGTAGTTAGGGGTCATATGGTGTCTTGGGACACCATAAGACCCCTTAAGACACAATATGACCCCTAACAACACAATATGGTGTCGTTAGGGGTCATATGGTGTCCATAGGGGTCGTATGGTGTCTTGGGACACCATAGGACCCCTTAAGACACCATATGACCCCTAATGACACCATATTGGGTCATATTGTGCCGTTAGGGGTCATATTGTGTCTTAAGGGGTCCTATGGTGTCCCAAGACACCATATGACCCCTATGGACACCATATGACCCCTAACGACACCATAGGACCCCTTAAGACACCAAATCATATCGTTAGGGATCATATTGTGTCGTACAAGGTCGTACGACACAATATGATCCCTAACGATATGATTTGGTGTCTTAAGGGGTCCTATGGTGTCGTTAGGGGTCATATGGTGTCCATAGGGGTCATATGGTGTCTTGGGACACCATAGGACCCCTTAAGACAACATATGACCACTAATGACACCATATTGGGTCGCTTTGGGTCATATTGTGTCAATAGGGGTCATATTGTGTCTTGAGGGGTCCTATGGTGTCCCAAGACACTATATGACCCCTATGGACACCATATGACCCCTAACCACACCATAGGACCCCTTAAGACATCGAATGATATCGTTAGGGATCATATTGTGTCGTACGGGGTCGTAGGACACAATATGACCCCTAATGACATGATTTCGTGTCTTAAGGGGTCCTATGGTGTCATTAGGGGTCATATGGTGTCTTGGGACACCATAGGACCCCTTAAGACACAATATGACCCCTAACAACATAATAGGACCCAAAGCGACCCAATATGGTGTCATTAGGGGTCATATGGTGTCCTAAGAGTTCATAAGGGTTCATGGGACACCATATGACCCCTAATGACACCATATTGGTGTCCATAGGGGTCATATGGTGTCCCATGAACCCTTATGACCTCTTAGGACACCATATGACCGCTAATGACACCATATTGGGTCGTATTGGGTCATATTGTGTCGTTAGGGGTCATATTGTGTCGTAAGGGGTTCTATGGTGTCCCAAGACACCATATGACCCCTATGGACACCATATGACCCCTAACGACACCATAGGATCCCTTAAGACACCAAATCATGTCATTAGGGGTCATATTGTGTGCATAGGGGTCATATGGTGTCCCATGAACCCTTATGACCTCTTAGGACACCATATGACTCGTAATGGCACCATATTGGGTCGCTTTGGGTCATATTCTATCGTTAGGGGTCATATTGTGTCTTAAGGGGTCCTATGGTGTCCTAAGACACCATATGACCCCTATGGACACCATATGATCCCTAACGACTCCATAGGTCCCCTTAAGACACCGAATCATGTCGTTAGGGATCATATTGTGTCTCTCTCTCTCTCCCTCTCTCTCTCCTCCTCCTCTCTCTCTCTCTCTCGCTCTCTCCCTCTCTCTCCCTCTCTCTCTCTCTCTCCCTCTCTCTCCCTCTCTCCCTCTCCTCCTATCTCTCTCTCTATCTCTCTCTCCCTCTCTCCCTCTATCTCTCTCCCTCTCTCTCTCTCTCTCTCTTTCTCTCTCTCTCCCTCTCTCCCTCTCCTCCTCTCTCTCTCTCTCTCTCTCTCTCTCTCCCTCTCTCTCTCTCCCTCTCTCTCTCTCTCTCTCTCTCTCTCTCTCTCTCTCTCTCTCTCTCTCTCTCTCCCTCTCCTCCTCCTCTCTCTCTCTCTAAAATATGACCAATAAAATCCAATATCCAATTTAATCGGATATGAGATTTCTTCCATGTGGCAATTTAGTTCATAAATGGCGGCAACGAGAATTTTTTTTGGGGACCACATATTTTGGTACTAAAATTGGATATCGGATTTTATCGGATATCTGATTTTTGTACTAAAAACCAAAAAAAAAAGGGTTTGTGGGCCATTCAGTTGATTCCAAGGGCCGACAGTCTGGGTCCTATGTTTTCTATCTACAATCACGGGGTTGTAGATAGCTAGAGACAAATTAGTGCTTTTGGGAGATTCTTAAAGTGAAAACTTACATTGTCAATCATGAAGTAGCATATGTGTGGAGGGAAATGGGGAGTAGTAGTTGTCAGAAGTCTAAACGCAAAAGAAAACTTTCAAATGACCAAGTTGAAGTGTATAGAGAAAGAGATAGAGAATGTCATAGGAGGAGAAGACAAGGTATGTTAAATATTGCTAATGTTACTTCAACTGAAGAGGAAATTGAAATTGAAAATGTGCCACAAGTTATTGAAAATGAAAATGTAGATTTTGAAAGTGAAAATATTGAAAATTTTGAAAATGTTGAAAGTGATAATGAAAATGCTCAACATGTGGAGAATTTTCACACAAGAGGTGAAAATGTGGAAAACTTTAACATTGAAGGTGGAATTGCCTCACCAAGTGAACCATATGTAACACCTAATTACTTTAGAAATGAAGACCCTCTCATGGATGAAAGACAAATTCCAAATCCAAGACCTTCAAGAACCCCAAAATGGTTATTTGAAATCGATGAGAACATTATTGCGAATCTTGAAGGCAAGAGGTCAACAAGAACCATTCGGTTGTGGGCTACAAAACTTTTCAACCAAATTTTTAGCAATAAGAAATTTATCGAGCAATGCCAACTCTTTGTTCAATTGATAAAGATGATAAAGATGAGACCATTGCTAAACAAATTGAAGATTCATATGAACAAGAAAATGGAGAGAAATTCTATTATTGCAAAAAATCTATTTGATGCTCTCAATTCTATTGGAAAGAATACCAAAGAAAGAGATAAGAGAGTCACTCAAAGAGTGATTACAACCTCCTTAGTAAGCCATCAATTGAGGAAGGCTCATCAAATGAGACAAACTTGTGTTGATTTTAACATAAACTGTAAAACTTTGGATAGAGCACTTGCATGAAGACAAAGACTTGACGATCCACTTCAACAAGATACATGGGCATTTGGTGGGAGGCTTCCACGTGTTGATAGAAAGTTGACTGACAATGTGAAGGAAGAGATTCAACAATTTTGGCACTCTAATTCTAGAGTGTCACCCAATGTAAAGGACATTTTGAAATTAAGAATCGGCAACCGAGACCACACACCACATCCCAAACATTTCTTGGAATCAAGCCAAACAATGTTGTACAAATTTTTTTGTGAATTACATCCAACTTTGCAAATATAACAAAGGGCCTTTGAATCTTTGGAACCATTTTATTGTGTTCCTCTTAAGATTTGCAATACCTATTGTTGCAAGTACCACGTGGAGTTTTCAATGTACCATGAACTTTTATGTCATATTCGTTCTATGATGCATACTAATGAGATGTTGTAGGAGTGTGGTGCAATGTTATTTCTGAGATCATCAAAAGACTTGCAAGATCTATTTTTATGCCCTAGAGATGATGGCTGCTATTTCTATAGAAATTATTGTTTGAATGAGAAGTGCTTAGAATGCAGTGGGTTGTCAAAGTTTGTTTCATGTTTTCATGAGGGCAGCGAACATGAGTTTGGAAATAATTATGTTGAGAAAAAAAGATACGAGATAGTGAAATATATTGTGAAGAGTGGAGGTGAAGGTTCTAGATGCAAATTAGTCTCAAGAGAAGTGAGTATTGCTGATTTTATTTTGGATTTTAAGGAAAGTATTTTCTACATGTATGCAAGGCATACCCATAGGTCTCAATGGTTGGATCAACAGTTCAAGATGTGTAAGAACTCTTTCCCGATTGGCACTATTGTATCGGTGGTTGATTTTGCAGAGAACTATACATTGCAACCACAGAATGAGGTACAGTCTCAATACTACAATTCAGTCCAAATTGCTATTTTTGTTCACATTACATATAGACATGCTCCTGATAGTACAAAAGAGGACAGGAAGATAATTAGGGAGTATCATTTTTATATGAGTGATGATAGATCACACTCCTCCAAGTATGTGCAACATTCTTTCGAGAATTTTTTTGAGTTCTTGCATGAGAAAGATATTGCAATTGACCGACATATAATATGGTCAGATAACTGTACAGGTCAATTCAAGAATGTGCGTATGTTTTATTGGTTGAGTAGAATGCATGTGGAGAGGCCTATAACTCATATTTGGTGTTTTTTTGAGGTGGGGAATGGGAAGGGAGAGCATGATGGAGCAAGTGCATGTTTGAAGAGAGCTCTAGTTAAGGAGCAATTCAGGATTTCAGGTACAAATTTCTTTGATGCACGTTCTATTGTTGATTGGTGTAGTTCAACATTGTCACATGGAGGT
This sequence comes from Cryptomeria japonica, assembly GCF_030272615.1. Taxonomy (NCBI): domain Eukaryota; kingdom Viridiplantae; phylum Streptophyta; class Pinopsida; order Cupressales; family Cupressaceae; genus Cryptomeria; species Cryptomeria japonica. The sequence goes on along the minus strand of NC_081408.1, from coordinate 731,481,825 downwards.
ACTCTTGATTTAGTAGTGAGCAGATTCTTTTGGTTGGTTGAGGAGGGAACAGTGGGAGATAGATTGGATTGTCAAACAATTAAAGATGCATTCATTTCTTGGCTCAGATGCAAGTACATGGACCATTTGGACATGAGCGTTGGTTTGTTTTTGTCAGAGTTGTCTTTGGTGTGATTAGGATCAGTGCGAGTCAAGTGAGTGGGTTGATACGTGGGTTCCCCACTATCTAACTCCTTTATCTCAAACAATATCCTTGTCAAACGATGACATGGAAAGTTCACTTGAGTATGATTGTCTATCAGATCTTGTACAACCAGGACATGTTTTTGTAGTTGTTGCACTACGAGGGAATGAAGAGAGATTAGAATATTGGTTGGCACGATGTGTATAGGGAAAACAAAAGCTAAGACAGCCAGTGACAGATGATGATGGGTTCACATATCCTATAAGTTCAGTTGTTGTTATGGGAACTTGGTTGTGAACATACATGATTAGAAAGAATGGCATACTTGCATTTGAAGACTATGAGAGACACAAAACCATTATAATGTATTCACACCTTATTATAGCTACAAATGTCAAGTTGTTGAAGCATCAAGCAAAACCGAAGACCAAAGAGCTATGGACAGTGACTATTGTTGATCATGAAGCAATACTGGATACTCTTAAACAAAGAGATGACCCTTCAGGCACACTTGAGTAGTAGGTCTTTAATGGTGCCTTATTTTTTTATCATGCATTTCATTTCAAACAATGATCATTAAACCTTAATGTTCAAGTTTGTTATGTGTATATTAAGGATGTGTTCAAAATGCAGGTCTATTGATGAACGTTTTTTTTTGGCAACATGGTTTTTGCATGCACATAGCGAGTACACTTGATATAATTGGAAGGGATGTATTTTTGCAACATGACTTTGTCAGCATTTGATGAATCATAAATGTCATTTTATTATTAATCTCGTGAGTGTGAGGTGTAGGAATAAATATCAATTACTTTGAAAGTCATGGATGGTTGTCCTCATATGATAACCACCAGATGGTTATGCCTTATGAAGAAAAGATGAATAGATAATAACTAATTGAGAACATCAATTCAAATCCATAATCTAGAGGATACTAATAACAGATCTTTGTATATTTATTTTTTCTAATAATGAAACAGGTACAATTGTATTGAGATAAAATGAAGCTTCTCTCTCATATGAAGATGTCACATTGGCAAATTGGTCTTTATTATAATACAAAAGACATAAGTAAAATCAAAATGCTCTCAGGGTACAGTTTTGGACTTGAACCATATTGCATAAATCTCAAGGCTTCAACTTGATTATCATTAAAGGTTTTTGATTGTTTACAAAATATCCCTTCATATCCCTTCATGGATGTCACATGCATAGGGTATGACCCCAAGCATCGGATCGAGTGGGGGGGGGAAAGAAAGAGCATGCATAGGATAATAATGCCTAACTGGACATGTCGGAGCTGAAGGTTTGTCATCGCGACGAGCTGAATGAGAAATTGACCAGGTGACAACATTCCATTGAGTGAGACTGACGATTTTTTTGCCAACCAAAAAATTGTTGCCCTAATAAAATCATAGGGAAACTTGAAATACCGAGATAGGATTTTATAGGGACCCCTCTTGTGCCCCGTAGGTTAAAATGGATCATTTGTAGGTGCCACAGATTCCGAGTTAGGGCCCGTCAAAGTTTGACAATTTTGAGCACTTAGGGCGCTCAAGGGACGACACCAGTAGGGTATGACCCTGAGCGTTCGATCGAGTGGGGGGCAAAGTAGGAGCATGCGTAGGGTAATTATGTCTAACTAGACATGTTGGAGCTGACGGTTCATCATCGCGAAGAGCTGAACAAGAAATCGACCAGGCGACAACATTCCATTGAGTGAGACTGATGATTTTTTTGCCAACCGAATAATTGCTGCCCTAATAAAACTGTAGGGTAACTTGAAATACTAAGATAAGCTTCTGTAGGGACCTCTCTCGTGGCCTCATAGGTTCAAATGGATCATTCATAGGTGCCACAAATTCTGAGTTATGGCCCGTCAAAGTTTGACAATTTTGAGCACTTAGGGCGCTCAAGGGACGACGCTGGTAGGGTATGACCCTGAGTGTTCGATCGAGTGGGGGGGAAAAGCAGGAGCATGCGTAGGGTGATTATGCCTAACTGGACATGTCAGAGCCGACGGTTCATCATCGCGATGAGCTGAACAAGAAATTGACCAGGCGACAACATTCCATTGAGTGAGACTGACGATTTTTTCGCCAACCGAAAAATTGCTGCCCTAATAAAATCATAGGGAAAATTGAAATATCGAGATAGGATTTTGTAGGGACCCCTCTCATGGCCCCATAGGTTCAAACAGATCATTCACAGGTGCCACAGATTCCGAGTTAGGGCCCGTCAAAGTTTGATAATTTTGAGCACTTAGGGTGCTCAAGGGTCAACGCTGGTAGGGTATGACCCTGAGCGTCGGATCAAGTGGGGGGGGAAAATAAGGAGCATGTATAGGGTAATTATACCTAACTGGACATGTCAGAGCCGATGGTTCGTCATCGCGACGAGCTAAACGAGAAATCGACCAGCCGACAACATTCCATTGAGTGAGACTGACGATTTTTTCACCAACTGAAAAATTGCTGCCCTAATAAAACCGTAGGGAAACTTGAAATACCGAGATAGGCTTTTGTAGGGACCCCTCTTGTGGCCCTGTAGGTCCAAATGGATCATTCATAGGTGCCACAAATTTTGAGTTAGGGCTAGTCAAAGTTTGACAATTTTGAGCACTTAGGGCGCTCAAGGGACGACGCCAGTAGGGTATGACCCTGAGCTTTCGATCGAGTGGGGGGGAAAAATAGGAGCATGCATAGGGTAATTATGCCTAACTGGACATGTCAGAGCTAATGGTTTGTCATCGCGATGAGTTGAATGAGAAATTGGCCATGCGACAACATTCCATTGAGTGAGACTAACGATTTTTCACCAACCAAAAAATTGCTACCCTAATAAAACCGTAGGGAAACCTGAAAAACTGAGATAGTATTTTTTAGGGACCCCTCTCATGGCCCCGTAGGTTCAAACAGATCATTCATAGGTGCCACAAATTCTGAGTTAGGGCCCGTCAAAGTTTGACAATTTTGAGCACTTAGGGTGCTCAAGGGACGATGCCTGTAGGGTATGACCCCGAGCATTCGATCGAGTGGAGGGAAAAAATAGGAGCATGTGTAGGGTAATTATGCCTAACTGGACATGTCAGAACCGATGGTTCCTCATCGCGATGAGCTGAACGAGAAATCAACCAGGTGACAACATTCCATTGAGTGAGACTGACGATTTTTTTGCCAACCGAAAAATTGTTGCCCTAATAAAACCGTAGGGCAACTTGTAATACTGAGATAGGATTTTGTAGGGACCCCTCTCGTGGCCACGTAGGTTCAAATGGATTATTCATAGGTGCCACAGATTTTGAGTTAGGGCCCATCAAAATTTGACAATTTTGAGCACTTAGGGTGCTCAAGGGATGACGCTGGTAGGGTATGACCCCGAGCATTTGATCGAGTGGGGGGGAAAAAAAGGAGCATGCGTAGGGTAATTATGCCTAATTGGACATGTTAGAGCTGACAGTTCATCATTGCGATGAGCTGAACAAGAAATTGGCCACGCGACAACATTCCATTGAGTGAGACTGATGATTTTTTGCCAACCAAAAAATTGCTGCCCTAATAAAACCGTAGGGAAACTTGAAAAACCAAGATAGGCTTTTGTAGGGACCCCTCTCGTGGCCCTATAGGTTCAAATGGATCATTTGTAGGTGCCACAAATTCTGAGTTAGGGCCCGTCAAAGTTTGACAATTTTGAGCACTTAGGGCACTCAAGGGACGACACTGGTAGGGTATGACCTCGAGCATTCGATCGATTGGGGAGGCAAAATAGGAGCATGCATAGGGTATTATTCATTAAATGAATTGTATTGTTTATGAATTGTACTGTTCATTGAATGAATTTTATTGTATTGTTGATTAAATGAATTGTATTGTTCATTAAATAAATTGTTTTGTATTTTTCATTAAATGAATTATATTGTTCATTATAAAAACAACACTTACGATGAAATGAAATGAATTGTATTGTTCATTAAACAGCCATTATTAACCATTGTTAATTATTGGAATGAAGATTAAATATTTCCATGATAACACCACACATAGATGAGCAACAATTTATATGATCGAATATCAACTTCTGTATATATAAAAATGTCGAATGATTACAAATGTATGTCCATACAAAAATATGGCATAAACACCAACTGAAACAAAATGTATGTCTAAATATGTGAATGTCTGTCCATATACAAAATATACATGCCAACTAGACATGTAAGCATCCCAAAACTATCTATAACATCCTAAGCTACTGATGGATCATCAAAATCGATCCTCTTCGCCGCACTGCTTGGCTCTGAAGGATCCTGCACAAGAAAAACAAACCACGATTAATATTAGTTATATTATATAATTCACATTCGAAAAGTTAACATAAAAATGAACTATTTAATTGAACTATTCATGTTTACCTCATCTCCACGTTTTCTCTTCAGCTTTGCAGGACTCTTGATGTATGTCTTCGGTAGAGGAGGTATTTTTTGAATATTTTCATAAACAACCTACATATGTTTAGAAACATGACATTGATACAAGTTAGCATATAATTGTCACTGATAATAAAAAATTATATCTACTAATCAAAAAATAAAATAAACACACATCTACTCGAGGCATCTCTTCTTCTTCTTCAGGTATACTGGGTGTAGTCATCAAGGATGTGAAGGTAAGGATTCTTTGTATATATACACAACAAGTATATGAAACTATCAATCTATGCCTAGACATGTATAATCACTATAAGTTATTTAAACTATTCATTCAATCATATTTGCATTCAATTACCTTTCCCTTGTCTCCAATTGCACTACCAGATCCTAGATCACATTGCACTGCACTCATGCTGCTTGTGCCCTACAAGAGTAAAATAAGATATACATGCAAGTTACTACACAATCTAATTAATACAAATATAAATGATGAGCATGTATGTACAATAAAATACAAATGACTAGGTGCAATAATATATGTACCGTCAAGCTATCGAGGCCAAATGAAATGGCCGACAAGGTGCCCTCCTGAATTTGTCTCAACTCATCCTCAATCATCAACTGTTAAATAGACCATGTAAATAAAAATTAGTACTTAATATTATCTAATTTATAAATATTTAATTAAAATATAACATGAACTGTGAAAACAAAAATCTTACCAATACATCATCAATGTATGATGGCAATGCCTCCTCGCCTCTAGCATGTGAGGACTCCCTAGGGTATCCTCCAGTCTGTGTAATAACCTCTAGTGCATCATGCATCTCATGCACCTCGTAATCTGCACTATCCACAATAGGATCAATGGGCTATCCAACTGGACCCAAGCATATGTGCCCACACATGACACAACTATGGGGCACACATATGTGTGGAGCCGAGGATGATGTATCAGCACCACCCGATGCACCGCTACCATCAAAAGTAGGTTGAGCTACTGACGCAGCCTAAGAAACCAAAAGGCTACTCAAAGAGTGAATAGCTGATATGGTCCATGAAGCTGCCTCACAAATGATATCAGGATGCTAAACTGCAGGTGGGGGATCAACAAGAGGAGGGGGGACATATGGGCCCTGGACTACTCTGACTACCCCAGGTCTATTTTGGGGCATACCTAAACCTACACCCTAGAAAGGCTGGATGTCAAAGTAGTTCACATGTTTCTGTAAAACAAACTCAACATACAATTTTTTTATGAAATAGAAGGGGATATCAAGATTGTTGTTGGGTGGTTTGTCGAAAACCATCCACTAATGATACCAAAATTTTTTCACAATCCCATCATTTGTGCACCATTTGATAGAAAGTTTTGTTTTTTTGGGATCTACAGGCTGACCAGTACGGGGATTGACAAACAATGAGGCGATTTTGGCTTTGGATATCTCAAGATCCTTGATATCCTTATACGACAAGCCATCTGCATATTTTTCCTTCATAGAATTTTGCCACAAAAGGGCAGCATCATGCTCCTCAGTCATGGTTTCCATACTTTTTATGATCAACGTGAGAGGATCAAACAATGGGTTTAGATGAGGGATCCTACGATATACTTCTGCAATCCCCCTTAATTCATTCAAATTTTGTGCAATCAAATCTTGAATTGAGGGGGGATTTGGCAAATGAGGGTTTGGTTGTTGTAGTTGTGGCTGGTCAGTGTTTTCATTGTTATCTCCCATTTTTAACCTAATTGAATGTAAACAATTAAATTTAGTTAACAAATTTAAACAATTAGGTATTTGATTTTAAAAAAACCTAGTTTTCATGAAAAAAAACCATATTTTCAATGAAAAATCAAATAAACATTCACAAAAAATACAAAAAATGAATGAAAATGATTCAAAACGACAAAATTCTTACCTCTAAATCTATTTTTTAGCAATTTTTTGTCAAAAAAACCGGATATTGGATGGAGCGGATATCAGATTTTGACAAATTCGCGCGACCCGTGAGTTAAAAATGACTCACAAGATTGTCGCAGTCAAAGTCTCAGAAAATCGGATATTCAATTTTATTGGATATCTGATTTCAACACTTAAATTATTTTTAAATAACATATATAATATAATAATATATTATATAATATATTATTATATTATATAATACGTATTGTATTATATTATATATATTATAATATAATATAATATAATATTATATTATATTATATAATATATAATATATAATATAATATGTATTATATAATACGTAACATATAATATATTTTTTAAATTAAAATTACAAATAAAAATCGGATATCCGATTTTATCCGATATCTGATTTGCATAGGTAATTACCAGGCCAAGGTGTACTGACACCCAGGCCAAGCAAAAAGTCAACATGGATTTTTCGCATTTTTAGGCGAGTGAGGAAGGCTATTTTTTTCACATCGCGACTTTTTGGCCCCCCTTGATCCTGCACTAACCCATAACCTGTCGGTGAAACAAATATCGGTGACTGTGCATAAGTCACTGAACTTGCTGGTGAACATAACCAAAGATATCCAGAAGGATAAGTGTTGATAAGTGTTGACATCAATGATAAAACAAGTGCGACATATCCATAATACCAACACCAACATTGTAAACTTTGTTTGAATTCAAGTCGCGAGCCATCAATTATGCCTGTACATGATAGGTGAGCCAAGAATTTTATCAGAAATTGACATACATGCAAAATGTATATGCCTAGCCAAGGCACACAAATAATTTGATAGGATAGCGTGAATATCTCAGTACGAGGGATGGAATGAGTTTACAGAAGAACAATTCACAAAATGTATGTGTTGAAAAGGCTTTAGAAGTTTTAAATCACCTGCATTTGGTGTTTCAAAGAAACCTTAGATGAAGGTTTTAAGCCCATGGTAAACATGTATACAAAATGGGGTTACATAGACAAGGTGTTTATATCACCTCATGGAAAGCAATAATTACAGAATTTTCTTAAAATGGATTGTTGAAAATGACTTTAGAATTTGAAAGCAAATGTAACTGTTGCATGCAAAGCCAAATTCCACGACATATGCTAACATCCTCCTAGCCTTGCCAAAATGGAAGTTTATGAGAGTGGTATGAAATACTCTGGAAGTTGCAAATATAAATTTCACCATCTTTGCAACATCTATGCTGCTTGCACAATGTGTAAGCTTTGAAGCATGGTACATGGCCAAACAAAGTGTATACTTAACACTTTCTAGTGAAGGAACACAAACTTATGGAGAAATCAGGCCTTGATTTGAGTGCATAGAAGATAAGGTTACAATGGTTTATTGGAATGCAGGTGGACATACTTATTGATTGTGTTGGTGTTGGTGAAGGAGGAATCGAGTCTCAATATCCTATCTATATCCTTGCCAAAAAAAATTTGACAGTCTCTCATGGGAACCTAAAGATTCTAAAATGTTGGGTTTGAGAATTTGTTTAGTTCAATTTTTTCATTAAATACTAGACCTTACTTCTAAATTATGTTTAGATTTGGGATTTGGTGGTGGTTTCTAATAGGAAGAATATTGATGACCATATTATTTTGCTGGTGGAAAGAAAGCAACAATGTCTATTGAGATTGTTAGCGATTAATAGATTCTCATAAACTATTGATAACAAGTAGGATATTCTATGATGGCATAAAATTTCTAAAGATAATTGACATAGATGTAATAGATTTATGTGACTCTGGATAAAGGATATCCTCAGATAGGTAGAAAGATAAGCAATAGTCAAAATCAATTAACAATTATTACTATTCAAAAGTTGTAGAGTTGAAAAGTAATGATATTCCTTTAGCTCATGTAAATCAATCAATCAATTGTTGTTCCTTTAATCTAGATGCGAAGAAACCATTGATGCCGTGGTTTGAGATTTCCAAAGTTCAAAACATCAAATATAATTCACTAAAAGTGAATGCCTTGAAGGTGCACATGGAAACATAGTTGTTAGCTAAAACAAAACTTTTATATTCATCAAAGCATAAAGGTATTATGGTTACAAATCACTGGTTGACATGCATGCAAAATATGGCACTATAGAGAAGACCGAACACTTGAACAGTTCGACAAAATCACTTGAAGACGTATCATCTAAATGAAAGCCTAGATTGCAGGAGTTGCACAAAATTGGTTTCTTGATAGAAAACATAATATGCAAATGTGGGATCAGAGACAAGGTATGTTTTTTGTTCAACCATATGCTTTAAAGAGATCCCATCTCATGGTATGCATGATTACAGCCAATCTTAAACCACATGCACTAAGCAACATATCAAGCCTAGAGAATGTTAGTCAATTTTGAGTGTTTAACACTTTATGCCTAGAAATGTACCCTTAGTGTGACCACACACCTTAAGTAACTAATTAAACCTAGAAAATGTCAGTCAAATCTGAATATTTAGCACCTTTAAACGTAGAATTCAGGGTCTACTTTAGTGATGAATATTCATCAATGGTGACTATTTCATGTCAATGACCTGGAAAATGGCAAATATATTGTATTGATCAGGGGTGGCCATGTCGCCTGAACTTTATAAATATTCATCAAATGCATGGCCAAATCGCCCTTTGTTTTATGTCATTAATTGTATCTCTATCAAGATTTCATCAATAGAATCTACATTTTCCACATGGTAAATTCAATATTTTTGCCTACACTTTCTGAGGTTTTCTTAATAGACGACCATAATTTGCCCATAGCCATATAAAGATTTATTGGCCAGGAGGACCCAATTTTCCTAGAATTTTGCAGAATTGTGGCTCAATTCACCCCAATTTATGCTAACTCTATTATAATTACCAATTAATTGGTTGGTCCATAATCACCTCAAAAAATTATATAAGACGTGTTATAGTTAAGCGTGATTCACCAAATATTTGTATTCCATATAAAATTCCAGCCAAAATCGTTAAATACGGATTGGTATAAATACACTCAAAGATCATATTTATCTCTACACAATTTGGTCAATTCTGAGCTTTCAATTTGGATCAGTAGCAAAGTTTTAGTCTAGGAACAACCATTGCTACTGACTGAATTGGTGACTGCTAGTGACCTAAAGGTAGTATCATATTTTTGAAATGTTATAATATTATTTTGAATTCATCTCTATCTTTTTGTATTGTTGAGTTCATTCTTTATTTCTCTCTGGAACTTACCCGAAAAATTGAATTTGAAACGATTTTCTTGCACCCACCCCCAAATCTAGATTCTAATTTCTGAATCTCCTTGGTTAATTGGTTTTTTTTTTTGGTAAGTTCTATCTTTATGGGGATATCTCCCTATTTTAAAATCAAACCAAGTTACATAGAGATTAACATCATATTTTCCTAACACACTACCCATTACATCCGACCTCCATTATTAACAAACCCTCCTATACTAGAGACCACCCCTCTTAAAACATAGAAATAAACATATCCTCATACCCCTAAGATATATTGCAGAATGATGGCCAACTACTCTCCAATTTCCATCAAATCTCTAGTGGAAGCCTCCGAGAGCCAGTTATCCCCCCTATCGACCATCCTCTGAAATGGAGCCAAGTTATTTTTTATCACTCCTACCTGATAAACCTCCCAAACTTCTCCAATGAAGGATCTTTTATGAATTTTTTTGCCTTATTCTTAACAACATGCTCCTTCTCCTCCTTGAACCCAACAAATACATCCTCCTTCGGATCATCCTCAGAGTCCGATGAAACATAGTTGTCGGGGTTGAAAAAGGTGCGAAACATGCTAGCCCCTAATTCAGCCTCCTCTAGAATGGCATTAGCTATAGCATGCCAATCAACTACCCAAATGAACCCGTCAATCCTCTGGATGCACACCTCCTTGGAATCCAAAACATATACCAATGGGATAATTATAGCCTCATACACAAATCCATCATATCAATGCCTTCCTACACCAAGCATGCCTTTGACTAATCTCTTCATCGTGACAAACACTTTTTCATTTGTATAGAATAACTCTTTGCATTGCATTCACAGAGTCCCATCTCTTCACATACAACTCACCTCGAATTGATTAATCATGCTTCCCTTATGATGAATCCTTTTGTCTACAACAAGATTCTTGATGTCTGCCCCAATGTGGCTCTCCCAATCAATCTGGATAACTGTTGGATCCATCTTCCCTCCCATTTATATCCCAAATCCTTTTGGATTCTTCCATGGATAGCACTAGGAAAGGAAAAAGTACTCTAAACCTCTATTCTAGACGTAGGAGACGTCCCTTCCAAATTGCCCATAATCAACTTCATGATACAACTATCAAAACTAGCAAAGGCCACAATGGTACTAATATTCCTTGTCTGACTAAATCCCCTATCCAACTCCTATGCATGATCGATCATCTATGCCCGACTTCCACCAATCCTATTCTTCGGATGATCCTCCCATTTCCACATGATATCTCAAGTCTGAACTAAAGCATATCCTCTAAGGAAAACAACTATGGATGGTTAATGCTAACCAATCCCCTGCCTTGAAAGCGGAGATGAATCTCCACCCTCCACAACACATATCTCCCTTAATTTTAATAGCTTCCTCAAAAGGAAAAATTGTGGTTAAAATTTGTTTCTTTTTCTTTCTTTCTTTTTATTAAAAATATTCATTTATTCATTTATTAAAACCTTTCATTCCTGATAGTTCTCACCCATGTCTCTAAGTCTATTTCGGGGACTTTTTGAAGAAACCTATGTCCTTCTCAACTTTGGCCCAAAATAGAGCTTATGTCATCGATTAAAATTAATTAAGTATAGACTTAGAGTTAATTAAGTATACAGTTTATAATATTTAATTAATTATTAGACAATGCTTAGACCTATCTCTATTCCAACAATTTTTAAAGAAACCTTTGTCCTTCAAAACTTCAAGTCAAAATAGAGCTTATGTCGTTGATCTACGATCATCCAATGGTCATTTAGTTGATTGCTTAATTCAATATTTAAATCTAAGTAATGAATAAATTTATACTTTGTTTATTTCATTTTCTTTGCATGTATTTGTGGTTCCCTATTGGTTAATAGATATATGTACCTATTATGTGATACATACATACATACATACATACATATATATATATATATATATATATATATATATATATATATACATATATATATACATATATATATGTATATATATATATATACATATATATATATATGTATATATATATATATGTATATATATATATACATATATATATATACATATATATATATGTATATATATATGTATATATATATATGTATATATATATGTATATATATATATATATATATATATATATATATATATATATATATATACTATGATGTTATAGATGATTATGGATGTATTTATGATGCCTATATGTAATAATGTTAATCCTTATGCTTGTGAATATAAAGCTATGGATTATGACTTAACCTTTATGTTGAAAACACCACAAGATTGAGAAGGGGGTGAATTAGTCTAAACCAAATCCTAAAATTCTTTAATCACAAGTACTTATTAATTATCGTTACCAAATTAAACATAAATACAAGATGAAACAAAAAAAAACCAAACACATGAAAACCATAATTCTTACCTTGAAAACCCAGTGTGGGAAAAACCATGGTGTTAATCACATTTATAATATAAATATAATAAAAAATAAAATTAATGACTTTCATATTTTACCCCATCATGCACTTCCTTTGACATGAACAGTCTAGATCTCCACGCGATTGCACATTTAGATCAAGATGCTCTTTCACCTTAACTCCACAACCCCATTGCACAAATGGCACATGGGCCTTGCTAACGTCGGGCTCTTTTTAAGTGGACCAATAAGATTATGCACGTTGGAGGCCAAAGGACACATTAGAAAGGGTTGGCCAAATCTATCCTTCTCATTAATTAAATGTTCAATTTATAATAGTTAATTAGACAATTCTTAGACCTATCTCTATTCTGGTGAATTTTTTAAGAAACCTGATGTAGGAACATCTCCGGTTCATACCAATCTTGCATCAACCAAAAATATTTTCCTTTTTGTTTTTCTTTTTGTTTGCAGTTTCAGCATTCTTTCTATGTGTCCTGGATTTGGTTGACCGGATCCTGTGGAGTTGGATTCTACTTGAAGACTTGATCATCTTCCTTATTCCCAAATAGTGGAGTATTTGGATCATTTTCCAACAAGTTATCGCTACCGGTTTCTATGACAATTTCCTGTTACTGGTTGCCTAGACCTTTTCTATTTGTGATCTACTGGATCCCTTCCATAGCTTGCAGAGCCCTAAGTGTTGATTCTAATGTTTCTTGGCATGTGGCCGACATATTCCCATGATCTACACTTCATCCTTTGGATTTTCCAAAGGAATCTCTTGGCGGAGGCCGACCTTGTCAGTTTTACACATTAGGTCTTGTTCTTCGGGTTTTGATCCCTTTTTGGGCCGAATGGATCCCCTTGGATCATAGAAATTATTTTAATTGAGCATTAGAATATAACAATCAATTAGTTAGACTGAGCGCAGAAGACAAATCTTAAGATTGAAGGTCTCGGTTGTGACCTACTCTATACTTTGAGCATGTTTTAGTAGGCCTGTGAGCCGGTTTCTATAACCTAGTTATGTAGAATCATAAAAGTATGATGCTTGTAATTTTTTATCATATTAGGGTCCTCACATATGTGAGTCAAATCCCTAAGGCTGATCAAAGACCAAAGAGTTGCTCGGTACCTGAAACCTACAACTTTCTTGCCCTCCACACTACCTGAACAACATCTTGTCCAGGAAAAAAGGGCAAGACAGGGGCGTGGTGCCCCTATCCCCCCTACGATAGGGGTGTGGTGCTCCTATCCCTTCTACATTTTGGGGTAGGACCCTTTTCAATTGTTCTTTGGTGGTTGTGCATTGAGAGAGAAAACTCCCTTAGTGTCGGCCTATGATGGAAAATCAGTCAATTATCCCTAATTGACAAGTATGTAAGTTGCATTTTCCCTCTCATTTGCATAAGTTCAACAAGTTGGATAAGAGATAACATAGATACATGAGATCACACATTCAAGCATTCAAGCATTCCTTTCTAGCATTGAGCATTCTCAAGTCTCCTTTCAAGGCTAGGTGTCGCATTCAAGACAAGGATTCAACCATTGAAGAGGAGATTCATTCCAATATTCAACTTCATACAAACAATTCTATTAACATTTCTATCACAACCTCCTTTGAGGTGATTTATATTTCAATCTTTCATTTGCATTTACTTGCAAGTACTTTCTTTCATTGTTTAGTTAATTTCAAAACTGGAGTTTGACCTGAAGGAAAACCCCCAATCTGAACCCCTTTTCGTCTCTTTTTTGTGTGTAGGTTACAGGTGCGTAGCTGTACTTTTGGATTTGGACTCCATTTGTAGAGGAAAAAACTTTTTTCATTTTTCGGATTTTTTGGAGTAGCGTGTATACTCCCACCATGGTCCAGGAAACTTTCTCCCAAATTTGCAGGGTGGCTTTGTCTCGATAGATTATTGCCAGATCCAAGTGCACAACTACATCCTAAGCTTCTATCTCGAGTTAAAATAAGATCTTCATCGCTTTTTCACTTGGTTATAAGTACACAATTCAATTCAAATCTCATTCCAGAAGAGGGGATTAACTTTCCATTCTTATATCACTTAGAATTCAATCTCCTTTTCTAGAGGTTGAATCTAGTGTATTCTCCCCCCTCTTATAATGTAATGCATGAAAAGTGTTTGAAGGGAAATATGAATTGAAACGTTCATCTCTCCTCGGAGGGAAGATAAGCTTTCCTCTAGATCTCCATCATTCACATTTTTCAACATTACATTTTGGTGAACCCAACGTCTTACATGCTTTATTCTAAAAATCATTGCATATTTTTTATTTGTAAGTTTACTTTTTATGCAAACTTAGTGGTTAATTCATTTAAAACCATAGTTTTTGAAATTGAAATTGAACTTTTGTTTTGTAAAAAATTGCTTATTATTGTCTTAGATCTGAAAATTGCTTTGTTTGTCAAATTCAATTTCTTCATTGTCTTGTTCAATTTGCAAATCAAATTCACAAAATTAAAATGTTAATTATTGAAACCCTAATTTTTAAAAATCATCTTGAAATTGTGCAAAAATTGAATTTCTATTTAATTTTCAGATTTGTGACTGTTTTTAGACTCATCTTCTGTCCTACCATTCAAATTTTTAGTTTCCCTCCTTTTTCAAAATTCAAAATTTCAAAAATTAAGTGGTTAGGTCATAAAAACCCTAATTTTCAAAATTAATTGGATTTGGTACAAATTTCAATCAATTTTAGATTTCTAAGGCATTCTCCAAGGTGTCTCTCCCCTTTAGGTTTTACCCTTTTCAAATTTTCCATCCAATTCCCTTTTTTCTTCAAAACCATAATAAGGTCCTATTTTCACATTTGAACCTTATTTTTACCTATCTAGAAATTGTAAAATCCGCTAATATTTTGGGGTTATCTTTAAAATCATCATAATATTCATCCCTGAAAAACTTCAAAAAAAGTTGGTCATCAGACCATGTGCATTCCTACCACAGTCCTCGGTTTTTTTCCTAAAATTTTGGGAGACTGTTATGACTGCATTTCATAACCTAAATGTAGAATATTGGTTGATTTTGTCGATTCATTATCCCTCTAACATTGAAAATACCTTCAAATTTCAACATTTCAAATTTCAATATTTTTTTTACAATCAAGTGGTTAATTATACCCTGCCCTAATTTTATCAATTTTAAAATTAAGTGGTATCCCCTTGGCCCTGACATTATCTTTCTCCAACAAAGTTCAAATTGTTTAGTCATTATTTTCTTAAATTTTGCATTACTCAATTTCATAAACTTTGTTCAGAATTCAAAATTTCAATTTTCCCTCTAGTGCATGAGCTTCACCATAATTAGTCCTACCTACACTATGCCCATTTGGCGAAGCATTAGAATTAAGGCTTCCAAATATTTAATTACTAAGGACATGGAGCCTAATTTTGGTGACTTCTTTAATGAGGATAATGCTAATTCTTCATGTCGCATGTAAAAGAATTCATCTCTAAAGCATCAATTAGAATTCAAAGGGAAATCATGAATCCCTATCTAATCAAAGAATTCAAACAAACAAACAATGAAATAACAAAATCAAATCCAAATAAGAATTATTAAGTAATTCAATCAAAAACTCCTTATTTTGTGACTGCATATAACTTCCATTGCTCTTCTCCTCTTTGTGGTATGATGGCTCTCAGATATTGCATTGGCAACCTGCAATTGACACAAAGATTCAAAGTTTGTGATTGTTGAAAATGGAGATTGAGAGCTCAATTTATAGATTATTGGAGAATATTGATTGAAAGGTGGAATAGATTGATCAAGAGGTGGAACTCAAGTGAGCTCATATGAAAATTGATAGTTGAACTATTGATTTAAAGGTGAAACTGAATAAATTGAATAGATTAATTGAGTCAACTGATTGAGAAAAAGCCAACTAAAGGAAGACAAAGAATGATTGGAGGAAATTAAGAAGATGACAAAGCTAACTAGAAGATGGAAATAGAGATTGGAGAGATAAATGATTTAATTAATTAATTTAGCATGTGCTTGCACTTTAACTTAGATTTTCAATTTAATCTTTGCATAAGATTTAATTCAAATAGTTGAATTTATTTTAAATTCAATTTATTATTTGAATATATATAGAACTTGACTTTTATTTCTAATTTGATTTTTGAAATCATGCACATGTATTTGAATTTTGAAGAAATTAGAAGAATTTGAAATTAAATGAATTTAAAATTTGGGGTTTTGGAAATGGAAGAATCAATTAGCTAATTAAATAATTTAAAGAAACTATTTAATTATTTTAGAAATGGAATTTAATTAAATAATAAAGATTATTTAAATTCAAGGATTAAATCACAATTAATTAAAGAACAAATATTTATTTAATATTTAGGAAAGGGTTGAATGATTAGATGATTAGAGATAGAAATTGAAAACTAATTTATTTAAATAATAAAGATTATTTGACTTGGGGAATTAATGAGAGTTAATTAAATAATAAATATTTAATTAACATTAGAAAATGGTTAAAATGATTAAATGATGAAAGAATAAGAAATAGAATGATTAGTAAGATTATGAGGAAATATGAAATTAGAAGAATAAGATTAATTAACTTAATTATAGAATTATAGAATTATTTAATCAATTAGAGGAATAATTAGTACATGATCAATGAGACATTTTTAGGTGTCTACATTTTCCCCTCTTTAAGACAATGTTCAAATGATGTTGTTTCAAAGAAAATGAAAAATTCTGCCCCAGTATGCCTTGGTACCATTGTATAGTGTAATGCCCCCTCGAGAGATTGTTTGTGCATTAAAGGTATGAATGATCTCTTGAAAAAAGAAGAATGTGAGATGAAAGATAGAAGAATGGTTAGTTGATTAGAGATAGAGATAGGTGATGTGAAGTTGATACTGAGATAGAATATGAGAGAATAGACCTTGGAATGAATTAGAAGCAACTGAAGATGATGAGAAAATAATCATCAAACTAGCAATAAAAAAATGAGATGAAATGAGAATGATTGATTCACAAACCTATGTCATTATTTATTGCGCAATATATATTCATCTTTGATCCTTATTATTGAACAATGGAGCTTAGCATATCATGGTATAAGGAACCAAGATGTAAAGATATCTCATTGAAGAAACAAACACATAGTAGACAAGTAGCAAACAAAGAAAAAGATAATGCCCATCATAGCTCCTCTAGTCATTTGTAGACATCCTTGAGTAGGATAGGAACATAATCTGTCGCCAAATGATAATAGATAAAGATTGGCCCAGAAAAAATTCAGTAGCTATACTGACCTTGTTCCTTCATTCTCAGTTGCTTGATGTGATGGTTGATAATGTCCAATCTCAGAAAGTTGCGGACCTCGTTTAAGACTGACCTATCTGATTTTGAGTGTATCCTCTTCTTTTTAAGACAAGATAATGATCACTTGATATGGATATGATACGATTGATAAGACAATTCGATCAGTTGATTGCAGATATTTAATAGGATAGTCATATCCTTTGTTAACTTCATGCAAAGTGTTTGCTGGATATCTGCTAGGGTATTTGTTTCTTGCGAGACATTTTATTGCAAGTTTTTTTATTGATTTTTTATTTTTAGTTCTTTTCCAAGATCCTTTTTCAATGTTTTTGGATTATGTGGATCGATATTTGAATTTCAAGACATTATATGAATGTTTTTGGTATTTTCAAAGGATGTTATATGATTAATTTTTATTGATTTTTTAAGGACTTTTTACAGATTTTTTTGGTATTTTTAATTTTTCCACTATTTTGAATTTTATGGTTTTCACTATTTTTGGATTTTTAAGTTTGTCACTATTTTTTGGTTTTTTAAGTTTTTCACTGTTTTTGGATTTTTATGTTTTTCATTATTTTTGGATTTCTTTGAAGGACTTTATATGATTGTTTTTTTGGATTTTTTCAGTGATGCCCCTAGTGTGTAGACCTATATGACATGATGATCTACAAAATGCATGTGGAGACAATGAATTTTTGACATGACCTATGTTAATGGAAGATGCATGATGAAGATGCCTTTCCTATTCGAACAAGATCGACTATGTTTGTTTGAAATTTTGTAATACACCAATTGAAATTGGAGGTACAAAACATTTCATAGATAAGAGGTCAATCAATCCCTAAGGTCCCTTGGAACATCCAAATCAACACACTTAGTGACTAGGAATTACAAATGGAGACGTGGAAAACTTCCCCATTGTTTCTTGAAACTTTGATCTTCTTTTGCCCATGTGTGTGCAGATGAGTTAATTCTCTCTCTTGTATTAACTAAATATCCTTAGCATCCTATATGACTAGCTACATGGATTATCTTAACTTCAAAAGCATCCTGAATAGAGCCTCGCTACTAGCAAGCTTTTAGAGCTTTGACAAGGTTATAGATTGTAATTTCTCAAATATTACTCCATTGCCAGGAGGCGTTCATAACCCTGATGGAGTTACTTGCATGTTCCCATAGTCAATATTTTTGTCGCACTTTGTATGCATGATATTTCAGTTATATATTTTTTCGCCTTGAGATGGATATTTGGCATAGCACTTTTTCTTTTTATATTTTCTTTCCTTGACTTGTAAGTAATGAAACCTACTTGGGTGTGACAATTACAATGACACTGAAGTAGAATTTTAGATTTTTCACTAGTCATATGATCATCTAGGTGTCTAGAATGAATTAGAGATTTTGTTATTGTGTTTGACATATAGAAATTGATATATTTTGGGTTAACAAGTCTCAAATAGTGAAATCAATACCCAACCATAAGTAAAGTGTCATCATAGGGTAATGTTATCAATGAATGACCTTAGAACCTCAAAGACTTCATGTCTGAATATCTAAGAAAGGAAATAACCCTTATTTCTCTTAAATGGAAATGAATGACAAACTTGGACGATTGTCTTGTTTAATCGGTGCTGCTATATTAAATTAAATATGATGTGCTTAGAAAGAAACTATATGTAATGCAATGCTTTGGATAAAATGATATACAATGCAGAAAGTAAAACCTAAACTAACCCAGCCCTTAGGTATAATATCATTTAAGGTGCATGATATTCATAGGGTCAGAGAGTTTTGTGTAGGTAGTTCATTTGTCTTTGTTTGAAGAGTTGGATAAAGATGTCTTTTCCAATAGGATATAGGGACTCAATTAAGTGTACATGTTCAGCATCTCCAATGTTGATTTCTTTAGTTTTTGGATTTTGTGGATCATCGGATGGAAATCCATCTCTACAACCCATGAATTCACTTATAGCGTTATCATTTTCAAAGCAATCCAATTGTGGTAGATCCTCTTACCCCAAATCTTTCAAGTGTGGGTATATGAGGCAAATAGATCCTAATTCTGAAGTTGTGACATGAGCGGGTGTTATGCTTATTTTTGTCACTACATTGGCATTTGATGATGATTCACATAAAATTGTTGACAAGTTGTTCTCTACAGTATGATGAGGATTGGTGATTTCATTGATAAGGGGTTCATGAACAACTTCTGTAGAGAGATTAGGATCATTAGGAGAAATGGTAAATTCATTTGAGAGGGAACCTTGTGAGGAACATGGAGGATTATGACATGGAGATGGAGGGATGGAGGGATCTTGATCAGAATTTGGAGAAATAATGGGATCTTGTTTAGGACATGAAGGTAAAGGTATGCTTTGATCTTGTCTTGGAAAGGGATTATTATGAAGGATGGAAGAGATGTCTCGATATTGTTTAGGAGATGGATGTTGGATGGGACTTAAAATGACACTTTGTTCTTAAGATGGAAGGGTTTGGTTATGAATGGAATAGAAAAGAGCGAGGGGATCGTCATAAGATTCTTGGTCGGTGGGATCTTGATCAAAAATTGGGTAGGATGCAAGTGGTTGTTCTTGATCTTTATTTATTCCAGGACTCATTTCTTCTGATTTTGGATCATCCTCTTGACACGAGGAAGGAGTTTGGAAATGCATGGGAGATTGTTCGAATGTTTCAACATTTTGGTGTGATGAAGAAGGATTTTGAATGAGATGCTCTGAATCATGACTTGAATTAGATTGGATTTGTATGATGGATAGCCATTGGGAGGTTGTGTTATTAGATAGAGATGGCATGGATTGGTCTTGTGTGACTTCAGGGGATGATGAAATGGTGGATATATATGGTTGATTTAGGCTTTGTTTGAAAGGGATTTGATTTTGGTTGAAAGGAGTATGATTTTGGGTGAAAGATGTTTGATTTTGGTTGAATGAATTTTGATTTGGAATTTGGTTGAATGGGGTTTGATTTTGGTTGAAAGAGGTAATTTGAATGTTGGGTTTGTGTGAATTTTGATTTGGACTTTGGTTGAATAGGGTTTGATTTTGGTTGAAAGAGGTTTGATTTTGGTTGAATGAATTTTGATTTTGACTAGTTGAAAGGGGTGTGATTTTGGTTGAAAGATGTACTTTGAATGTTGGGTTGATATGATTGGTATGATTGATATAGTGGTTTTAAATAAAAAGAAGGTTTAGATGAATCTAATTTTGGTTGAACTAAGGTAGGAATGATTTTGTTGAAGAATGAAGGTTGGAATGTTTGAATGGTCTCCTCAGATGAAGAAGGTTGGCCTGATAATGATTCCCTCATGGTCATCACTTCTCTCATCATGTTTTCTAACTAGCCCGTATGTTTGTTAGAACTAGTCATGTCTATCACTTGTTGTTGCAAAGTATTGATTTGTTGAGATATGGTTCCTATGGATGGCCATGGAATAGGAATGAAAGGGATGAATCCTTCACCTTCCTTATGAAATGTATAATGCCAATCCATGATGTTTTCTTGATTTGTTTGGACCTAGGATCACAACATGTAATATCTTTTCTCCATTTCTTTGAATGTGACAATGTTTGATTGAACTTGACCAACTTGTTTGAGATGAGGTTGAGTTTTATTGATCCTCTAATTGTGTTTTGGATGTTTGGGGTATGACTTTCTAGGATGATTATGCAAATGATGACAAACTAATCTCAAATCTCTGTGATACATTTTAGAACCATATGATACAATTCATTCAATAGTAATACACATGTCGAGAACTTAGATTGTCATTAGTTCTTTCAAAATTTAGCCATATGATACAATTCATTAAATAGTAATACACCAATCTGTGTGATTCTCCATGTAAATTGTAAAAGTGAATACAAAGTTTCAGAATCCTTTGTAAATGACCCTAAATTCCCTTTTATAGAAACAAGAGAGCAACAACATCTCCTGTGTGATTCTCCAATGTCCATGCAAAAGTGAATACAAAGTTTTAGAACCTTTTGCAAATGACCCTGAATTCCCTTTTATAGAAATAATGGAGCAACAACAGCTTCAGGTCAAATTGCAAGTTTGCAACATGTGAAGACTCAACATCAAAATCACAAATGCAACATAGATTTATATGGCCATCATAGGCCATATTAGCAATTTAACATCTGCTACATATCTGATGTCTCCTGTTCAAAAAATAGAGTTCAAAATTAAATATTAATTCATGCCATGACAAATTAAATATAGATAATAGTAGTGCCTACAACCTAGTAATCAGAAATAGAGAAATGCATAAATGTTAAAGCAGGGGAGAATTTGAGAATACAAATTTACTAGCTGAAGTTTTGCACTATGCATCATAGTTGTGCGAGTACTGATTTTTTCCTATTCACAAAACTGAGTTATTTTAAGCGATGCCAAATTCCAAATAGAAAAAACATAAAAACCTTGAAATGAAGAGTAAACGAAGAAAATTGTGCAATACATACTATGATTCTTAAGATTTTTGTGCCAGTTTTTGTAGGGTGCTCCACTCTTCGTCTGATGGAAGGTCAATATTCTGTAAACTATGGAAAGTCAACTATAAGTTCATCAACATTCCATATTTAGAAGATTGATTTGACATCACTGTTTCATCCAATACCAAATTTAGAGTTGTAAATGATTGGATGAATTCTAGAAAGCTTTGGGGAGTTGTGTTCTTAGGAAGCAATTCTAAATCCGACTTCATTTTTATCTCCATGCTTTTTTTGTAAGCTTCTTTTCCAATGAATTTAATTGTTGGGTCATCGGTCTTAGGCAAACCATGTTTAATCATATTATTTTTCTTTTCTTGCAACTTCAATATCATTTTTCCACAATTTTCCATAACTTCTGATGTTTCCCTTAGTTTCTAGCATTTTTGAATGATAGATGATGTCTTAACTGTGGCATCAACGTGGCTCTTAATTCCCTTGGATGCCAAGTAGCTATTGCTGGAACTGTAGACTACTTGCAAAATCTTTTTTGCCATATCCTCTTTTGAATAAATATGTGTGTTTTTCTCAAAGTGCCCTTTGATTTTCATATAAATTACTCTAAGACTTTCATTCATTTCAAACCATTCCCACAACTTGTCACTCCTCTGCATTATTTTCTGCCAAATGTTTTCTTGTATATACTTCATTGTATTTTTCATATTATCTTTCAATCTACCCTCCAAAGTTTTTATTTTATCATTTGCATTGTGTAGGTCTTCTTTCATTTGTGCACATTTCTTTTTTTCTTCCTCTAATTCCTCTTGCAAATGTTTTTATTTTTCCTTCCCATGATCCAATAGGTCCTATAATTTTTTGATTTCGGCAGCAACAGACTCATAACTTTTGTATATTTCCTATCAGGCCCTTCAATTCTGCATCCATCTTCTCCTGCTCTACAATTTCTATTATAGAGCTCAAATTTTTAACCTTTTCTATAAATCATTGCACTTGCTTTCTGCTACTTTCCTCAATTTTTCATTTGCCAGGTCTTCCTATAACTTTTCTATTTGTTTCTCCAGTTTATTTTTTTCTCTCTTCACCTTTAGCAGTGAAGTGTAGACCACTTCATTGGTCCTTTTTAACACACTAATTTTGTCCACATTCTGTACTTTGGAAAAATCCATTTGGAGGGTGCTAACTTAGAATTCAGAGGGATCTATCTGACTGTGTGGTGGATTTTTATCTTTAGTTGGGGCCGAGGGCATAACAACCATGAATTGCATCATATCTTTCAACGGGTCATATGTTGGAAATACCTTGTTCTTTGCAGGCCCTTTGTTTTAAACTTTAGTTAGGGAAACCCTATGAAATGATTTCTTTTTTTCTTTATTTGCTTTTGTTGTGTGTTCATATTTTTCATAGTAATCACGATATTGAAAATTTGGGCTTGCTGAAGCATTTTAATGTTTGAAAGGTGACATAGGAATACCAGAGGCTCCAGTTCCACTTATTCCTGTGGTTTTAACTAATGCTTGACTAGGATTACCAACAACAATTCCTGATACTGTCCCACTCCCACTGACACTTTCATGTGTAGTTTTCATAAAAATTTTAGGTGTGTGATCTGAAGCTACAAATGATTGTTTTTTAGTGTTAGTGGCCCTTGACATAGGATTCTGAATAGTATTAGTATCTACCACTAGTGGCCTCTTATGAGAGATATTTTGTTGTATCCCTTGTCCAACAACTAGACAACTAGTATCACTAGTACTAGTAGTACCCATGCCGACTCCACCATGGCCACTAATCACAACTTGAGTGAATAATAATGGGAATACTATCCCTAGATTCCCCACCTGTGGCAGTGGCACTCAATTCACCACTAATGGGAATACCATGATGTGGTGGTGGTTGTGGATTTGAGCTTGAAACAAATGTAGGTGAACCCTGAGGGTAATGAGTAGTACCTATCTGTGATGAATCTGAAGAATCAAGTCCAATGAGTAGTTTAACAAGAGCTTTTGATTTTGACACTGATGGAAGTTGTACCTGAAGTGGATACCAAATGCCTTCTCCTCTGGCACCTAGACCACCACCTTCAAAACCTATTTTTTCCACAATGCTTGCCCCTTTGCTATATTTTTCTTTCATGGACTCATGGAGTGAACCTAATATTTTGGGGACTGTAGTAGTTGTTTGAGTGGGCTCAACCTCATACTCATCATCATTTTCACTCTTGTCATGTGTTGTTGTGGGATGCTCCATATTCCACAATTTGCTAAATTCTTCATGCTCATCGATGGTCTCAAATTTTGCATTGGTCTTTGGTTCACCGAGATTCTTTCTCATAGTCCAAAAATCATTTATTTTGGTTTGAGTCCAAAAAATCTCTTTACATTCTTGCATAATTGATTTGGGAATAGATTTCTTAGATGTATTAGCACGTTTTAGGTAGAAATTGTAGGACCTCCTATTTTGGATGCCCTAGCCTTCCTTTGTTGTCCTCTATGTTTGAAATGCCATAATTTGTGATGAAATTTCTTCTATTGAAATGTTATTGTCACCTGCAATTTTCTCCATCTCTTTTTTAGCCTCATCCCAGGAGTCCATGTTTCTAAGCTTTTCTACAAATGGTTTACTTTCATGTTGACATAACACTAAAGAGTTCTCATTTTTCTTAAGCCTTGTTTGAACTACACCGATTGGATCATACTACTAGAGACCCTCATCACCAAAGTTAAAAACTGTCAAAAAATCATGTGCCACATTGAATGCTTTTCTCTAAAATGTGAACCCTCCACATGAGAAAGGAAAGGAAGGAAATATTTTCTTCTTTTCCTAACCATGTAAGTGCCTATACGTGCTCTCCAATTGCCATACATACTCCAATGCAAATACCCTCTTTGTCACATGTATTGGAAGTCTGTATGGTTTTAATGTGGATCCGTAAAACCTTAACACAATGAATTCTTCCATGAAGAACCAGGTAGGCAATTCTATTTGACTTCCGAGTTGAATGCAATCTCTACAAGACACAGGCAACCTAGGCATTGGAGTGCTCGTAATTTCATTATACATTGGTGCCAAAAAGAAGTCTAGAAAATGGTTGTAGTTCTTTCTGTTATCATGCATCCTTATCTTTGGTGTCTATTCATATATTGGACACTCTATTCTCTTCCTAGTCTTCTCATCAATCTTATAGTTCACAATTTGAATCTTGTTGGTCTCAAATATTGTATGATACTTGGATAGAAGGAGATAGAACAAGTAGGATGAGAACCTAAATATCTTATAGGAACCTTTTTTGATCATTAGTAATTGTTTTTGCATGGATTGAACAATGTGCTCAATAAAATTATATCTTACTGGTTGACCTACACAATGGATATTATAAATCATTTCAAGAAGGCTTGCACCCACTTCCCTATTATTTTCCAATCCTAGGCAAAATGACAGCAAGGAAATAGTATCCCCAACCCATGTAACAAAAATGTTAGAATCATAAGGAGGCTTATGATTCTGATCCAACACAATACCAGTACCACTCTTTATTAGAGCTTTGATAAATGAATCTTTGTGACTTGGATTGAGACTCTCATTATTCCCTACCAGCTTTCCAAGGTCAATCTGGATGTTTGAGTTTTGGGCTTCAAATCCTAGGTTCAACAAACGGGCGAATTCTCCCTCATTTATGGATAGAATTTTCTCTTTTGTATTTTGATTGACAATTGCTTTTTTATCTTCATCATAATTTTTGGTGCAGACCATGACAAAATCAGGGCAAGAGAATACTTCAGGTAACACCAATGCTTCCCAATCCAGCATCCCACGATGCGATTTTATATCTTTTTTGTTGTAACATTGGGTTGAAAATAGTACATTTTGCCTTGCATGCATCTGCTGCCTTACTAGACAATGCATATCTAATATCTATGATAAGCTTTTCACTATGGATAGCAGGGTCATACATATCATGGTATTCATCAGTGAAACTTGGTATTTTAACTAGTTCGGTTAAGTAAATTTTGTTTTTCACTTGGCTTCCTCTTGAACTACTACTTCCCATTTTCCCCATCACTGTTATTGTTAATAATTCAAAATAATGCTAAATAAAAACCTGAAAATGCTAACTCTCAAATTGGACCACGAGATTAAAAAAAGAAAAAAGGCGGGATGTAGGTGTTGTAGATTTTACTCAGAATTTATATTTCACTAGATTGGCGCAGACAGTCTCAGTTGCAACTTGCATTCCTCAATCTAGTAGATGTTTTTGAATCTCCCTCAATTTATAGGTTTGTCCATGAAATAAAATATAATTATGATTTACGAGTCCCTTATTTTGAAAACTCTGAAAAGTACAAAAGTAATACCTAAAGGGCAAAATATCTAGAATCATGTTGTAATTTTATTAATTATTATTAATAACTATTCCATGCCAAAGGACAAAACATTCATTACTTCAGTATAAATTCTCAGGACATTAAATGTAAAATGTTCAATCTGAGTGAAGTTCTCACAAATATGTTGACTTCCCACATTCAAGCCGAAATCCACCCTAAGCCGTTGATCTTAACTCATCTAACGGACGATGGCAAAATATATAGAATCATGTTGTAATTTTATCAATTATTATTAATAACTATTCCATGCTGAAGGACAAAACATTCATTACTTTAGTATAAATTCTGAGTATATTAGACTTACTTATATTTAATTAAATATAAAACATTTCAATTCTTGGCGAAGTTCTCACAAATGTGTTCACTTCCCACATTCGGGCCGAAATCCACCCTAAGCCGTTGATCTTAACTCATCCAATGGACGATGGCAAAATATCTAGAATCATGTTGTAATTTTATTAATTATTATTAATAACTATTCCATGCCAAAGGACAAAACATTCATTACTTCAGTATAAATTCTGAGAAAATTAAATGTAAAATGTTCAATTTGTTGGCATTATGTGAACCGGCATGAAGACATAATGATATTGTATGTTGTCATTGATGTCAATATGAGACATAGTGTGAACCGACAGATGTGATAGGTGAATAGAGAGAAGAACCGATATATGTATGAACTAGTTTATATGCCAAAGTGAAGCGGCATATTTGTTCAAGGTGAACCGACATGTAGTTATGAGAACCAACACATGGAAGCATTGTATGACTACCGGTTGGTAGGTAGCTTCCACTTCGGGGTTTCCGATTGGAGTACCTCAAGTCTGTGTGACTCAATCGGTGATGTTTGTGTGATGAGTTAGCAGTATGATGGAGGACAGATCGTGTTGCCATGTAAGCTCTGTGTGCATCAAGGATCTTGCATGAAGAAGACTATTCCTATCTACCTCGAGAATATGCGAAGTCTGTCAAATAGTGATAACGTGTGATGGGTTATCAGCCGCCAAGAAATCGGTGGATAATGAATGATGGAGAATGTCTTGAGATAGATTCAAGATTGTTGCATTTAATGCAGTATGATTCAGCGGTCAGGATCGAACCATTTGAATTGCTTAACCTAACAAGTTTAGGGTTTAGGGTTTTTGCTACCGACCTATATGTTTCCTATAAGGTCGATGTAGTGTTTCTTTCTGAGGTTGTTGGCAAAAGTTGTGAGTGTGTATCCAAGGGAAGTGACACATGATTCTTGCCAGACCAAAGGAGAGAAGAGATACTTGCAAAGTGAATGTGTAGAAGGAAAAGAGCCTAAACGGATTTGCATTAGCATTAAGTGTTGTTAACAGATCATTGTAATACATGTTGATCTCTAACCACTTCAACAGTTTTAAAATCCCCTAACAGGGTAGCCTTAACTGGCTTGATTCAAAATCCCTTAAATCGGGTGGTCTTAACCGGCTTGATTCAAATCCCTTAACCAGGTAACTCGAGGCTAATGAGTTCTGAGAAGCTAGAGAGCTTAGGAGATCCTTTCAGCTATTGAGTTCTTGAAATCCTCTAACAAGGTGACCCTACTGGGTATCCCTTAACCAGGTGATCCCTTACAGGATTGGTTCCTACCAGAACCTATTGTAATGTCCTTAACTGGACAAGGCTCCTAACAAAGTAGACTTCTAAAGAGTTCAAAAAGAAGCTTGTGGGTATTCATCCCCACTGTGGTTTTTCCCAGTTGGGTTTCCACGTGAAAAATATGTGTGTCATGTGAAATGCTTTTGTCTTGTGATGCTTTGTCTGACCTGTTAAGCACATGAAGGTTCTATGTTTTATGCCTGTCTATAAAACATATTGAACTCACTATTGTGAAGATCTGGTGGTTAAGTTTACTTGTTTATGCATGAGAATATAATGATATTGTAGTATTGAGCTAAGAGGAAAGCTTATTGAGTGACCAGTTCATGACTGATTGAGCTGTATTGGATGTTACCGGTTGCACTCTATTTTACCGATATCCTTGTTTGTCAGTCATTTGGAGTATTTGCTGTCAAACTGGTTTTGGACTGTATTTGTGTTTATATTGATTCACCCCCCCTCTCAGTACCGGTTTGGTACTAGTGGTTCATCATTGAGTTATCACAATTCTGGGCGAAGTTCTCACAAATGTGTTCACTTCCCACATTCAGGCTGAAATCCACCCTAAGCCGTTGATCTTAACTCATCTAACGGACGATAGCAAAATATCTAGAATCATGTTGTAATTTTATTAATAATTATTAATAACTATTCCATGCCAAAGGACAAAACGTTCATTACTTTAGTATAAATTCTGAGGACATTAGATTTAATTATATTTAATTAAATTTAAAACGTTTCAATTTTGGGTGAAGTTCTCACAAATGTGTTCACTTCCCACATTCAGGCCGAAATCCACCCTAAGCCATTGATCTTAACTCATCCAATGGATGATGGCAAAATATCTAGAATCATGTTGTAATTTTATTAATTATTATTAATAACTATTACATGTCGAAGGAAAAAACATTCATTACTTCAGTATAAATTCAGAGGACATTAGACTTAATTATATTTAATTATATTTAATTAAATTTAATATGTTTCAATTCTGGGCGAAGTTCTCACAAATGTGTTCACTTCCCACATTCGGGCCGAAAACCATCCTAAGTCGTTGATCTTTCCTCATCCAATGGACGATGGTACCCATTGTCAGATGTCCTGGCCCATGGGTCCCATGACTTCTGCCATTTTTCTGGCACGTCACCATACTCATGTCACTTTTCAGGTCTATTTTTTATGTCTATTTAATCATTTTAAACTTTCGCCTGAAAAAGAGCTTTAGAGACTTAATTATATTTAATTAGATTTAAAATTTAAATTCCAATTTCCAGGTAAAGTTCTCACAAATGTGTTCACTTCCCACATTCAAGCCAAAATCCACCCTAAGTTGTTGATCTTTGCTCATCCAACAGACGATTTTACCTGTTGTCAGATGTCGTGGGTCCCATGTCTTTTACCATTTTTCTGGCACGTCACCATACTCATGTCACTTTTCAGGTCTATTTTTTTTTAACTAAAAGGGTAAAAAATTTATTGAAAATAAAAAAAAAAACATTACATACAGAACCAGAGGCCTGAGGCCCCAAAGAAAACTACCAACCCAGCCACTAATCAACCAGCTTCGATTCCATCCATGTCCTCAATGAAAATCTTCTGCAATTCCTGACAGTAATCCCTAGAGAGATGCTCCCAACCTTCAACTTTCCAATCACTATCATGATTCGAGGCCCACTTGGCCAAACAGTCTGCCACTCCATTCCATTCGCAAGGAATATGGATGAAGGACACTTGCTCCATTAAAGGGCTAATTTGGAGAGTCTGTCGAACAATCCCTACCAACTGACTCTTCTCAAACAACAAGTTAACAACAATTTGTGAATCTGATTCACAAATCACCTTCCTACAACACAATGCCAAAGCCCGCTCTAGTGCATAAAGAATCACAAAACCCTCCATAAAATTATTAGATTTCCATCCTTTATTCACTGAAAAGAAGAAAACAACCTCCCCCTTGTTATTCTTGCCAACACCACCTATGCCAGCAGGGCCTGGGTTACCCCTAGATGAGCCATCAGTGTTAATCTTGATAAACTCATCCTGAGGGGGTATCCACCTTCCCACCCTTTGCACCTTCTTAATATCCCTCTACCTCTCCTGACACAAGAAGAGGCAAGAGACAACTCCTGCAATCCAAGCCTACAAACAATATCTACCTCATCTCTACCCAGCGGGAAATTCACCTCACACTTAGCTTCCACTATCTCCCGAATCATACCAGTGATCCTATTCCAAACTTGTTGAACAAACAATGTGGCCTCATAAGCTAGATCTACCATAGAATGAAGATGGGCCCAATATACTAGATAGTCTAGAGGAAGGAGGACGGAATAGGAGGTCTACCCAAACTGCTCCAAAATTCCACCAGAGAATCTATATGGACACAAGGATGCTTCCACACCCCCCACCAATAGTGCCAGATAAGCATAGAGAAGGGGCATCTGAAGAACAGGTGTGAGGAATCTTCCTCTCTGTTACCACACAAAACATAGATAGAAGGCCCCAAGAATCCCTACTTGCAGATATTGTCCCAATTAAGACACCTATTCCAAGCTAAATTCCAAGCAAAGCAATTACACTTCAGCTAAGAAGCATTATTCCACACCTGTTTCCACCAGTTCACTTCTCTTCCCTCAAGTCTTTGGCTCATGAATTCCTAGTATCGACTAGCCATAGAAAAGATGCCCTTAGGACTTGGAGACCAAGCAAGCCCATCCCTACCCTTAAGGGAGCTACAGTGTCTATTCGCCAAAATGTCCTGCAGCTCAGCACACTCTTCCTCCATCCCAACCACCGGCCACTCATTAGGATTCTTCCACCCCTCCAAATCTAGCTAACCACACCTATAGACAACCTTAAAGTCACTCAGCCTTGACCATCCCATGTCCAAAAACCTCTGGCCCAGGTTTCCAAGTTTAGGAAACTAATCAAGGATGGGAGGGTATCCATCCCAAGAGTCATTCCAGAAAAGGACCTCTTCCCCCCTTCTAGAAATCCAAAATAGCCCTGCCTTAATGAGAGAAGCCCCCCTCTTGAGCATGTACCAGATCGATGAGCCCTTTCCTTCAAGTGGATATCTAGGGATTTCCTCCAATGGGATCCTCTGCATATATTTGTTGGCCAAAATCCTAGCCCAGCCTCAATCCTGCTCAACACACCACCTCTAGTACAATTTAGGTGCAAGTGCTTCCCCAAAAAGAATAGGCTACCTTAACCCAAGCCCCCCCAACTGCTTTAGGCTACACAACAGGTCCCAATTTACCAAACTCCACTTAGAAGAGGAGAGATTTCCTACCCATAAGAATTGCCTAGCCAGAGAGTCCAAACTCTTCAAGAACCACATAGGAGCCACCTGAAGCATACATCGATAGATCAACAGAGCCTAAACCATCGACTGAATCAGTTGAACCCTCCCCACAAAGGATAACCATCTATGAGTCCAGTGATCAACCTTCAATTGAAATTTATCCAAGATCCCCTACCAGGACTCCCTAGGAAGGTTGCTAGGAGAGATAGGAATACCTAAATAGGTCAAGGGCAGGGAGCCAATTTGGAATCTCAGTATAAAATCAATCCTCCTTTGAATAGCTTTAGGACTCTTGAAAAAGAGGATAGAAGACTTATCCTTATTGATCAACTGGCCACTGCAAGATAAACATCCAGGACCTTACACATATTAGAAGCTTTGTTGATCCGAGCTAGCCCCATAAGGGTTGTATCATCCACAAACTGCAAGTGAGACTGCAGCTACAAGTCATTACCCCAGCTCCAACCTTGAATATTACCTAGGCTGACATTATGCTTAATCAACCTCCCCAGACCCTCAGTAAGAAGAATGAATAAATAAGGGGAGAGGGGATCCCCATGGCAGAGACCCCTAGAAGCATTGAACAGGTCTTTATGGTCCCCATTGATAAGTAATGAGAAAGAGGTGGAAGTAACACAACTCATAACCCACTGGATCCACTCATCAGCTAAACCAAAAGCCCTGATGAGCTTTTGAAGGAAGGACCACCAAACTCTATCGTACGCCTTAGCCATAGCCAGCTTGATAAACATAGCTTTTTCCTTGGAGGTTGCCATAGAGTGAATGGTCTCTGTAGCAATGACCACCCCATCTAGAATTTGGAGACCTTCCACAAAACCACTCTTCTCCTCAGAAATAACATTCCCTAGGCACTTCTTCAATCTATCTGCTATCAGTTTAGAGATGATCTCATAAATCACATTGCAGAGAGAGATAGGGTAGAACTGGCCTAACCGGTTGGCCCCTTCACACTTGGGGATTAAAGCAATGAAGGTCGCATTCAAAGCCCTAAGAATCTGCTTATTTCTCTAGGACTCCTGGACAACATCCAATAAATCCAGCTTAATAATATCCCAGAACTCTTGAAAGAATTTAGCTGGGAACCCATCTAGTCCAGGAGCCTTCCCTTTCCTCATGTGGAAGACAATCCTCTCAAGTTATTCCAGCAAGATACGACACAAAAGATGCTCATTCATCTCCCTTGATACAAGAGAAGGGATGCAAGCCAGAACCAGATTCTCCTCCACTATTTCCCCCTGAGATTCTTCCCTAAAGAGGGACTGGAAAAACTGAAGAGACTCCCTAGACATCTCCTACAAGGATAAGTACTACTCACCTCTATCATTAACCAAAATAGGAATGGAATTTCTGTGTCTCCTTGCTTTCACAGAGTTGAAGATGAAAGTAGTGTTCTTGTCCCCCTCCTTTAGCCAATCAATGCAAGCTCTCTGCTTCCAATAAATTTCTTCCCTAATCTCCCATTCCTCAACCACCTTGATAACCTTGTCTTCCTCTCTAAGAAATTCCTCCGACAACCCATGCTCTCTGATTTCACTGGTGATCTCATTCAACACAATTTGAGTAGCTTTCTTCTCATCAAAGATGTTCCCAAACCCTTGACGGTTCCACTATTTAAGTTGAAGCTTAACAAATTGCAGTGGCTTGGCAAAAGAGAAAATGGCAGTGCCAAAGGCCAGCCTTCCTTTCCTCCACCAGTCCATGACAAGAACCTAAAAAGAAGGATCTCAAAGCCACAGAAGTTGAAATTTGAATGAAGGCAAGCAGGAAACCCAAGCCGAAGATGAAACCAACTTGATGGGCCAATGATTTGACCCTCTCCAGTCAAGAATCTCAGAACTTGTAGACCACCCCTCGCCAATCCAAAAGCAAGAAACCAGAAAATGATCCAACCATTTAGCAATCCAATTCTCTCCCACCCTCCTATTGTTCCAAGTGAACAAGCCATTGCTAAGCTGGAAAAGGATAGAAGAATGTTCCAATTGCATTACACCCTCCTTCTTCTCACTCAACTCCAGAATGGCATTGAAGTCTCCTGCCATAATCCAAGGATGAAAAGGGGCCAACCTTCACATACCAGCAACATGAGACCATAAGTTTTGCTTACCCTAAAGATCAGTGGGAGAATAGATATTTGAAAATGAGATGAATTCCCCAGTCTCGAGACTAGATAGCACCCCGAATAACAAGGATCTGGAGGGTTAAATTCCATGTGAATTTCTCACAAATGTGTTCACTTCCCACATTTGGGCCAAAATCCACCCTAAGTCATTGATCTTTTCTCATCCAATGGACGATGGTACCTGTTGAGTGTTGTTAGATGTTGCTGGTCCCATAATAAGAGACATTTAAATTTTAAAGATGTGCAATAGTTTGAGATAACTATTAAATCTAATGTTAATATTATTTGTAAAAAAAATAATTTAAAAAATAGTATAAAACATGAAACTTAGTTTCTAGAATAAAATAAATAACTAAATAAAAATATAAATTTTGATATACAATTTGAAAGGTAAAAGAATAATATAAAAGGACATCAGGTGAATGATTTCTAATCAAATCCCGAACAACTTTTTGTCTAGGGCCATTGTTCAAGCCCCTTACATTCCATGAGAGTACAATCATTTGGGAGGGTTGGAAAAGTGAGAATCTAAATTCTTTACTGACCATGACTCAACCAAATTCTCTCCCATCATTTTGATTTTATCCAAATCCTTCTTTCTGCCAACCTTTGAGATTTTTTCTGAAGCACTTTTCTTAATATCTTTCTAATGAAGACCCAGGTGTACAGAAGTCTTACTAGTCTTAGCTCCAACTGGTTCCAATTTTAGGGCTATTGGGGACCCCTCCCCCCCACCCAAATTCACCTCTGAACCAGGAATGAGTCCCAACTCGGCCCCTACAGCCTGCTCCATCTCCATTTGTTGGCTTCTAGTCACTAATAAGGCCTGGGAAAAATCCTCCATAACTCTTTCCAAAGCCACCCCTAAAGCACCCTGATCGAAATGGGTTAACCCCAAATTATCTTCCTATTGGCTGAGGTCATCCAATGCTTCAAATCTGTTAAAGGTATCCTCCTCCTGTCTCTCCTGAAGGGACCTCTTCTGATCTTGATTTTTGTTCCTTGTCTTAACTGAAACAAAACCCTCAGCACCCACAACATCGGCCACCATAGCACCTTTTCCTTTATCAGCCCTATCTTGTCTCTAGGCCGGCTATTGAGGTTGGCGCACCACTCATTTATATCTAGGGCATTTATGTTGTAAAAGCCCATACTCATGACACAGACAACAACAGGAAGGTAAAGTCTCATAGTCTAGCTGTTGAACCCATGAGTAAGAACCCGCACACATATCTATAGCATATGGTAAGGGTTTGCTAAGATCAATTTCAACACAAATGCACACAAAGGTCATTACCTTTCTCCCTAGGGTTTGCAATGAAGATCCCACGAGTTTCCCCAGTAGTGCAGCCATCATCCGTAACACATCTTCCCAACAACATTCCACTAAAAGACGTGGTAAACAAACCCATACAGGAACCCTGTTTGGGAGCTCCTCTGAAGGGTTAAACCCCGCATGCCAAGGTTTGATGAACAACCCCACCTAGTTGTAAAAATATGGGCCTCCTTCAAAAACCCTATTTCAGTCCTCCATATAGTTGAAAGTAACCATGAAATAGTTATTCGCCAGTAGCATAATCTCCATTCCCCATCCGGTGCCCAAGACCTCTATGCCCAATTTTCCAAGAATTGCAGGGAGACCCTCATTCCCAAAAATTTGTAGTAGAGTGAGTGTTTTAAAAAGTAATCAACATCTTCAGCTATCATCTCCAGAGTAATAACTAGCTTCGGCCTTTCACTGCATCTTTCCAGATACCCATTAATCTTCGTAAGGCGAGAACTACCAGTACTTCCAGACCCCAGTTCTGAGGAGAATAGATTATTGAAAAATGTCTTCATACTCCAAGGTGGGGGTTTAGAACCCACCGCAGCACGAAAGTCCATGGTTGGAGCCACCTAAGAGGCCCTACCACCAAAACTCAACATCGAAACGCAAAAAGATTTAAAAGGTGACAAAGGGAAACCGAGGAGCCCCTTGAGAAAGCACTGCCCCTAAGGCTCCACCACTTCCAAGCTCCTCCAAAAGAAGGAACTAAATGGACCCCCCAAACCCACGAGAGCCCCACCGAAAGCCCACTACCCACAGCAGTCCGGAGCCCTTACTCCCACGCAGCCAACCCTTACTCCCGTGCAGCCAATCCTCCCCTTGACGACTGACAAAGCAGCCCTAACCCCCCAACCGCTTCCAGCATGCCACTCTCCCTTGGCATCCTTCGCTTCCCACCCCCTCTGCACCTACGATAAAAACCTCCCATGAGCTAAGGCTTTGAAACCCTAGCTCGACCGCTCGCACTCCTCTGCACACGTGCCATCGCTCCTTGGATTTTTACTTTTACACAATTCCCCTCGGGTCTATTTTTTAAGTCTATTTAATCATTTTAAAATTTCGCCCGAAAAAGAGCTTTATAGACTTAATTATATTTAATTAAATTTAAAATGTTAAATTCCGAGCGAAGTTCTCACAAATGTGTTCACTTCCCACATTCGAGCTGAAATCCACCCTAAGTTGTTGATCTTTGCTCATCCAATGGATGATTGTACTTGTTGTCAGATGTCTGGGTCCCATGACTTCTACCATTTTTTTGGTATGTCACCATACTCTTGTCACTTTTCGGGTCTATTTTTTAAGTCTATTTAATCATTTTAAAATTCCGCCTGAAAAAGAGCTTTATAGACTTAATTATATTTAATTAAATTTAAAATGTTAAATTTCGTGTGAATTTCTCACAAATGTGTTCACTTCCCACATTTGGGCTGAAATCCACCCTAAGTCATTGACCTTTGCTCATCCAACGGACGATGGTACCTGTTGAGTGTTGTTAGATGTTGTCGGTCCCATAATAAGAGACATTTAAATTTTAAAGATGTGCAATAGTTTGAGATAACTATTGAATCTAATGTTAATATTATTTGTAAAAAAATTAATTTGAAAAATAGTATAAAACATGAAACTTAGTTTCTAGAATAAAATAAATAACTAAATAAAAATATAAATTTTGATATACAATTTGAAAGGTAAAAGATTAATATAAAAAAGAAAACATTCAATATTAAATCTAAAATATTAATTTAAAGTTTAATATAATTAAATATGTGCAGTCTTTTCAAAAATGTGCAGTTCTCAACTTGTTAAGTGAATAAATGTGGCAAGTACAACTATCAAGGTGTTGAATGCTTGTTGTAGAAGGAAGTTCTCTGCGGCAGGTCGCATGAATAGAGGGAGGAGAGGATGGCAGGAAATCTATTTCCTGATCTCATGGCATTAATTCCTTATCCTCTAGACTCATTACCAACTCTAGACAGAGGCAAAATTTATTACCATTTGATCTGCGTGCCAGATTTTGTTTTGAAGAAGACCAAATTTGTATCTTGTAGCTTTTGTATTACATTATTTTTGAAGGAAGTGTCTTTTGAAATTGCAGGTGACCATGGAGGCCAATTTCACACTGTGAACAAAAAAGAAATTGGTACCCTTTTTGGGCAAAGTATTGGATAAACGAATGCAAGGATTATTTAAGTTTAAGGATGAGAAGTTGTGAGGGGAATCTCGTCTGATGCTTGCGGAGGAGGTAGCACATATCTGTCACCGATATCAAACCAACATGGAGGTATACTCTTTGATTCTGGGGTGGGCCTGTGAATTCGAGCTAGAGGTGGAAAAGGTGAAACTCACTTTGGTCAAATTGATAGATGGAGATTTCTTGATCAACCAGGACTCAATTCTGGAGTGGGTGGTGTCGCGAGTTGGCATTTGAATTAAGGAAGGGGACAACCAGGAGGAATTTCTCCCTTTTATCCATGGCCCAAAGGATGAAATCAAATACTAGTGCTGTGAACGAGCTCGTGTGGGGTGGGAAGCTATGAAACTTTTCATGAAATTAACCAGGGTGGATGAAGTCCTAAAGGCTCTACACATGGTGGCAAGGATGGAGGTTGGTAGGGAATTGAGAGATCGATTTGAAGAAGGCAGGGCCATATAGCTACTGACAAGTTTGGAGGGCAACCCCGACTTCTAGTTCCTAGACTGCATTCCAAAAATGAAAGCTAAAGCGGCAAAAGGGAAAGCATTGACCTCCAAGGAAGGAAGAGAGGAGGTGACCCAGGGGGATAGCGAGTGAGTGGCCTATCAGCCAATGCTTTTTAGTTTGCTTCCAAATGTTTTCATTGTTCAACTGTTAGTTTTTTAATTCCAAAAATTATATCAATGCTTGAACATTTGTTGAATAACTAGCTAGGAACTAGTTTTTTGTTTACTGCTACTAGATGTAGGGTAGGATAATTTACAAGTTTGGACTATGGGCAGTATGGATCTCTTTCTGTCTGCATTTATGCATGGTGATGGATTGCAAATTTTGTATTTGAAATCTTCGAATCAATAGAATGAAAAAAATATTTACCAATAAAAAAAAGAAGTAAATTTAATATAATTAAATTTAGTTTAATATAAGTAAGTTGGAGTTTTAGTTCAAATCTTAACTATATATTTATAAAATTCTAATCAACCATAATCAATGTACAAATAATTAATGGAATGAACTGAATTTTTTTTTTATATATTAAATATAGAGGAAGAAGCATTACATAAAAAAGATCACAGTATTAAATTTATTTCCATTGTTTAACAAATAATTGAAATAACGTAGCTCGTATACAAGACCATTTGAAAAAATTTAATTAATAAAAATGAAATAGAATTATAGAAAGCATTTTTATATCCATAAGACTCTAAGACTTGATATTATCATTAATATTTATGCTTTGGAAATTTACAATTTTTACATCTCAGACATGAGTCCCTCAAAAACTTAAAAGCCAAAATGAGTGAGCCACTAGCATTGAGCTTGTTAGGGTTCTAGGACATAGGGGAAAAAAACTACTAGGGGCTTAGGGGAGCGGGGCTAGGGCATAGGTAGTGGAATTGTTTACAATTTTGCGCTAAGAATTTTGCCCTCTTTCCATGTAGAATTCTTTAGAGAGCATAAGTTGAGAGAATTCTTCAAGTCACATGTAGTTTGGAAAGTCATCTAGGAGAAACCAATTCCAGAGGAAGTCCCTGCCAATCGGCACCAATTTCTTGTGACATGTCAACTGCTTTGCATTTAGGTTCAGGAGAACTGGTTGCCTAGCCACTGACACTATTTGGTTAGGGTGGAGAAGCTTGGATAATTCACTCGCCCAAGGGGTCACCACCCCTACTTCTACAAGGATGACAAGAGTAATGTCATCTCCAAGGAATTGTTCCTTAAAAGCCTTCCTCAATAGCATCAACATAACCACCTTGTCTCCTCCAAGGTCTAGAAGAGATGCTAAGAAGCGATATGTAATGTCCATGTTGACATGGTACCTATTTTCATTTTGCAGAAACTCTCTACCCAGCACCATCCGCACATCCTCATTGGTGAATGACCCAACCTCATTACAGACTGATTGGAGGGTTGGGTCTCTGACGGAGCCTAAAAAGGCCCTCTGGTCCTCTGCAAAAATACTTCTCAAGTGGATTGGAGTGTCCAACTTGAGAAAACAGATTAACAAATTAAACAACCTGAGCCTATAAACCTAAACCAGAGGAAGAATTTAAAATTTTAAATATCGTGAGCTCTGATGATTTATCTACCAAATGGCAAAGGCTAATTGAAGATGAAAGAAGCAGAGATCGTATATAAATAGTTGAATCTCTTGATTGTAATAATTACTTCTTTAACCATATTAATTTCTATAAAAAATTTAAAATCTTTTGTATCTTTGCAAATCTTTCCCATAAATGCACTATTGTGCAAAAATGGAAACATCTATAAACTAGTACCAAATTTGCAACTACATTGGAAGTCATGGGGAGGGAGTGGATTGCAATTAGTGAATATATATATATATATATATATATATATTAAATGAACTAAATTATCGATCGTGATTTGTGACTGTATATGGTGAAAATGGATAAAACAATATTGAAAGACTAAATGAATTCAACCACAAAACCCTAGCCTCACAACAACAAAGCTCCACCATAACATATGAAGATTATGTAAGACAATGCAAATCAAATGAAATCACAAAGACTATACCATCACATGTCCAATAGGGTTTGGATCTCCATTCTTCCTATCTCCATTGATCTTGCTTGATATATTTGCTCTCAAATTTTATGTGTGCACAAGAGCTCAACAAAGAACAGAAATGTGGTTGCAAGTAGACTTTATCCCATATGAAAGTTCAAAAGCATAGAGTAGTCTGGTAGTCAGTGGGGTTTGATAATGAAGGAAGCATCTCCTTATATAGAAGACACCATAAGAAATGGAGGGATAAGATTGAGAGGTGTAAAAGATAAATGGTCGGCTATGATTAAAGGGTAGGTAGAGGAAATAAGAAAATAATGAGAGGGTAGGTAGTGTAGGAATTAAGAGATGAATGACATGTGTCATAGGTAGAAAAGGCTAATGAATTAATTAAATAAATAAAGATTCATTTAATTAATAGAGGAAATGGGATCAATTAAATAAATAAGATATTTATTTAATTTAGGGAAATGATAATTTAAATAAATAAATGTATTTATTTAAATAAAAAATAAGACTAGAAGAGGATAAATGAATTAATTAAATAAATAAAGATTTATTTAATTAATAGAAGAATTAGGCTAAAATAATTAAATAAATAAACATATTTATTTAATTAGACAGGAAAATTTTAGGCGTCTACATTTTGCCCCTCTTTGAGACAATGTAGCTTGTCGCATTGTTTCAAAGAAGATAAGATGAACTGATTGAAAGTTGCCCCAAGATGGGAATGATATGCCCCCTTGAGAGATTGGATGAAAATGTTTGAAAATATCGCAGACAATCTCTCGATAAGAAATAAAGTCTAGAATGGACTGACCGGATAAAGTGACAGAGGCACGGGATAAAGAAGACTGACTCAGGAAACGAGGGCTAGGGCTAGGGCTAGAGCTAGAGCAGTCTATAAGATAGACCACAAGGGGAAAACATCCTCATTGTTATCCACACATCCAAGAGATCAGAGTGCAGAGAGATAATAGAGTAGCAACAGTCAGTAGCGATGGCTTTGGTTCACAGATTCGATCGCGTTCGCCGATTTTAGAGGCCACTAGATGCAAGAGAGTCGGTAAGTACCGCAAAACCTCCTTTTAATTTGCCACATTAAATGCTTTTTAGATATGTCAAGCGAGGTCAAAAAATGCTAAGGCATGTCTGGGTAGGCTAGACGTGATTGTGTTTGTGCCAGGCACCTCTATAAATGCAGAGGTGTTTGTGTCAGATGCGAGTGCGTCTGTGTTGTGTAGGCACATTTATGCTATATGGGCATGTCTGCACAGAGTAGAGGCACGTCTATGCATGTGCAGTATGTAAGCGCGTTTATGTCATAACGATACACTTATGTCTTCTAGGTCTAATCAGCAGTTCTGTGATGAACATACGCTGTCTATTGGATAAGTTGCTAAGAGGATACACTCAAGCAGGTCCTGTAGGGAAGACTAGAATAGCATATAGGGCAAGGATTGACAATTATGTGATAGAACATACGTTGCCAATTATGAAACTACTCAAGAGGATACACTCAAGCAGGGGCCCTAGAATAGGATAGATCGAGGCACTTTGTGATGAATAGGGAGTACCAAAACATAGTACTTTATGATGAACAGGGAGTACTAAAAAGAGCAACACTTTGTGATGAAGAGGGAGTTCAAAACATGTAGTATTTTGTGATGAACAAGGAGTACCACTAGGATAAAAAGAAACACTTTGTGATGAACAAGGAGTGCCACTAGGATAAAAAGAAACACTTTGTGATGAACAGGGAGTGTTACTAGGATAAAATGCCATAAGCACTAGGATAAAAAGCAACATTTTGTGATGAATAGGGAATGCCACCATGATTGACACAATTGATTTGCTTGACTATAGGAGGATCTACCTATGCTGGAGTCACGAGAGAGATTCCCGTCGACTCACAATTTGTGAGAAGAGCTGACAGTTGAGGAGAGAGTAGTGGTTTAGGCTATGGGCCTGTGACATATTCTGTATGTGCCTGAGTTTCGGGTGAACATGGGGTTGTTGACTACACTAGTTGAGAGATGGCACTCAGAGACTTACAGTTTTCATTTGTTGATGGGTGAGATGACAGTCACCTTGGAGGATGTTTACAAGATTCTGAGGATACTGATCGATGGGGTTAGTACCCTACGATTGAGATGGAGACAGGGATGCACCAAGATGAGTATTCCAAGATCCAAGACTAGAGATGAGGGCTGGACATGTGGCTTGGGATACCATGACGTGGACAATATTAGCACTACCAGCAGTATAGGTAGGAGTGATCAGTGGGTTCCTCTATCCAGATAGGGCAACACAAGGATTGGTTGTGGGCTGGGGTGGTACACTGGAGACATTGGTGACACAACACACTAGATTTGCATGGGGATCGTGTCTATTGGAATATTTGTACTATGAGCTACATCACTTTGTATACCATGGATTGGCAAGATTGGGCTACAGAGTTACACTATTGCAAGTATGGGCATATGAGTATTGTTGCAAGCTCATTGATGAGATTGACATTGTAGCATGGAGATCATACCAAGAGTGCGAGGAGTGGGAGGATGACACAGCGAAGCTGCCATATACATTTCAGAGTAGTTATCTGATTGGGCAAACACCATATGTGTTGGAGAGGTGGTTGGAGGATAGGGTGGGTAGGCAGTTTGGTAGGATACAGTGGATGCCACGGGGTTCTGAGATGTATGCTCAGATAGTGAGGGATCAGGTGCACTTTGGGCCATTGTTATCATATGATCAGGTGGTGATGCACCTGGTCGAGATTATTCCCTTGCCTTGGGATATGTGGCTAGAGATAGAGGATGTAGAGATGAATGCAGAGTATACTACATATTGGGCAAAGCATTCGTTTCCATGGTTGACGGATCCAGGGGAGCTCATAGATGGAGATGGCGGAGGTGATGGGGATGATGATGGAGATGGTGGAGGTAGAGACTGATGGAGGAGGCGGGGTTCATATGGTGAGGGGCAGAGGAAGATTTCCTTTATAGGTGCCAGTAGTATAGGCTCCCAGACAGGTAAAGGGATAGTGATAGGGACACGGGCAGTCATAGGTACATGGATAGGGTGAGGGGGGAGAGGAGGAGGATGAGTTGCTAGAGTTGAGGGAGATCTACTAGGGATAGGTAGATGAGATCCAGGATCTCGAGCAGGAGAGGGATAGGCTTAGGAGATAGCTGAGGGATACTGAGCAGGATAGGGATCAAGCTAACCAGCATTATACAGAGGTTGAGACAGCACTGAGGGTAGGGAGACATGCACCAGAGGACACAGGAGTTGGATACACCTATGTTCTATGGGCTTGGAAGAGATAGGTTACTAGAGAGACCTATACTATGGAGCGGTGCCACTAGAGCAGTGGGCTAGGATCTTCCATAGACCATCACGGACAAGAATGACCACTATAAGGAGGGACATGAGACAGGCATCAAGCGGTTGGATCATGGGTCCTCCACCACCACCAGATAGAGGGGATAGGAGAGATGATCTTGGGGCGGGTCCTTCTAGGGCTCAGACTCCATCAAGGCTAGGCGGCTCCGAGGGAGGGAGTTCATCATAGCCTTAGAGGGCTCCCTATGTATCAATTTTGTACCATTTTGTATGATGACACCTTCAGGTGATTGTAGCCATATGATTTTGACATCATTGTATCATGACACTTATGATTATATATATATGAGATTCATCCTTGCGGTAGCTATATGCATGTGTACCTATGTGATGAGATGTTTCATGATGTATGTTTCTATGTGATGGTTATGGTATGGATGCAAATATGTACATAATGAAATGCAATATTTTTTATTTTTTATGTTTTTATATGTTATGCCAATGCAAATGTGAATGTATGAAATGCAGATGAATATGATAATGCAAATAACTATTTACATGATAAAAATGTAAGATATGCTAACATGTGTGTAGGATGTGATGCAATTGTGATATCTATATGTATGTATGAAATGCTTATATGTGGTAATGCATGTGCAACTACATGACATGCAAATATTTTTGGCATGTCATTATACTCAGTCGTGTGATAGTAGGCTACATGGACTCAAGAAGGATGATGGAAGTCAATCAAGAAAGGGGGATGGAAGATAGAAGATATGGAAGTGAAAGAGCTTCTTGTGCATTATCATCATTGAGCTTTATTGTGGAAAATAGGTTATGACAATCGAGGCATATGTTCAACCCAGAAAGTCATTGTACCCATTTGCATGGGGATAAGACAGTTGCAAGCAAGAAATGCACCAATTCATACTAGAATCACAGTGTCCTCATATCCTTGGACAAGTCATAGAATTACTAAGAGACAATCCAAAGATAGCAAAACAAAAATAGGTGACGATACCCCATCCTTGCCTTTCTAGTCAAAGACATCTTGGAAAAGCTAAAAGAAATGTCAC
The DNA here is from genome assembly GCF_030272615.1 of Cryptomeria japonica. Taxonomy (NCBI): domain Eukaryota; kingdom Viridiplantae; phylum Streptophyta; class Pinopsida; order Cupressales; family Cupressaceae; genus Cryptomeria; species Cryptomeria japonica. The sequence goes on along the minus strand of NC_081408.1, from coordinate 731,437,875 downwards.
CAAAAAGATAAAATCAGAAGAAAACCAAGACTCGACACCAACATCCACTATAGTCCTCAAGTTTAGTGTCTCTTGTCACTTGTATAAGTCTTATTTGATTGTGGTCACAATGTTTACTTTCACAAAAGGATATATAGCACTGGACCATAATATTTTCTGAGTCTATTGAAAGATTTGATTTGTTGAAGCTCATTATTGTTGCTCTATCTCATCCAAAACTGACTGAATCCATGAAACTGATACTTTATTATAGAGAAAATGAAACTTTATTGTGGATTGTGATGCAAATGTTGCTTTATTGTGGATTGTGCATGAGAAGAAACTATACTCCTTTGAACATGTGATTCTCTAAGTTCCACAACCATCACTAGACTTAGGATTTGCCTTAGCCACAGATAGGAGCTGATTTTTTATGGATAAAAAGGGGTGAAAAGGAATGTTTATTATGAATGGCTAACCAATCTTAGGTAGATCAATAACAAGCCCTAATGGGAATGGGTAAGTTTATTATGGATGGATAGGCTGTGAGTGTGTGCAAAGTGAGAGGATGAAAGTGAATCCTGAAGGAGGGAGGAGCAATGTCTCTACGCATGGTGTTGGTGACCTAGTTTTCACCATGGTACTTGCCAAGGGCACCACTGAAGTGGTTTTCACCATTGGATGAAATATTTTTCTTTACTTTTTGATTTTTCAATTTTTTTGTGTCACAAGGCGCCTATTTGCTAGGTTTTCACCAAGTAACGATTTTTAATGTTTTATGATTTTTTTTGTATTTTTGTATTTTTTTATTTTTTTTTGTATTTTTTGAATTAGGATATTCTGAAGAGTTATGTGTAAAACCTGTGAAGGTGCATGTTGTTTCTAGGATCCTCTAAAGGTTCACCATCTAGAGTTGAGAGCTGATATGCACCGGATCCATAGGCCGCTGTGATGATGTAAAGACCAACCAATTTGGTTTGAACTTGCCCTTCTCTCTGTCTTGTTGATTCTTAGGATTTTCTCTGAAAACTAAGTCACGTACCTCAAATGTGTGAGGCTTGACTTTATGATTGTAGCTGCAACTCATTCATTGTTGATAAGCCTTGAGATGATTAAAAGCAGTTTGTCTTCATTCATCCAATAGTTCAAGTTCCTGTAAGCGAGAGACCTTGTAGTCTTCATCATTGATAATGTTTTGCAAAGAGACTCATAAAGAGGGTAACTCGACCTCAATAGGCAAGATAGCTTCAGTGTCGTAGACAAGTGAATAAGGTGTAGCTCCTGTAGGTGTGTGAATGCTTGTGCTGTAAGCCCCAAGTGCAGGATTAAGTTGGATATGCCAATTACGGCCAGCGTCATCGACTATCTTTTTTAGGATTTTAAGAATGTTTTTATTGGATGCCTTAGCTTGACCATTGTCTTGGGGGTAATAAGGTGTAGAGAAATGATGGGTAATATGGAAGTGATCACAAAGTTCATGAACATCCTGATTTTTGAAGTGACACTCATTATCGGTGATGATGGAGACAGGAATACCGTATCGCCAAATGATGTAGTTGAGAATGAATGTAGTAATCTGTTTCCTAGTGACTTGTGTAAGAGGCATGACTTTGATCCATTTTGTGAAATATCGTTTGGCGGTGATGATGAATTTGTAGCCATTAGAGGAAGGAGGGTGAATCTTGCCTATGAGATCGAGTCCCCATTGACAAAAGGGCCAAGGAGTCGCAATTGGTTGAATTTCTTGTGCTGGCGCATGAATGAGGTCTCCATGAAGTTGACACTACTTACATTTCTTGACAAATTGATATGAATCTTTTTCCATATTGGGCTAGTAATATCTAGTCTTGATGAGCTTCTTGGCTAAGGTAGGACCACTAAAATGTGGACCACATATCCCTTCATGACCTTCCCATAATGCAATCTGAGCTTTGTCCTTTTCTAAACATCTAAGAAGACTACCATCAAGACCTCGACGGTATAGGATATCAGCTAAAATGATGTATCGAGAAGATTGACAAATGAAAGTGCATCATTGGTTGCTAGATAAGTCAGGGGGAAGGGTATTATTGTGAAGGTATGTGAAAATGGGACCATATAACTGGGAATCAGAACCAATGACACATATCATCTCAGTAGTAGTGATCTCATATGAGGGAACTAGAAGGTTATCTACCAAAAACTCATAGCGGGTTTCATTTTGTGGTAGATCGATCAGTGAAGCAATAGTAGCCATGGCATCTGCGGCTCGATTCTGCTCTCTAGGTATCTGCTCAAAGTCTAACTTCATGAAAAATTGTTTTAGGTCATCTACCATTCTTTTGTAAGGCATTAATTTTTCATCCTTAGTTTGGTAGTCATTAGTTGCTTGACGAATTACAAGTTGAGAGTCCCCAAAAACATGAAGTTCCTGGATCTTCCACTGAACTACAATTCGTAATCCAGTTGTTAATGCCTTGCATTTTGTTATTTTATTAGTGCAAGGAAATGATAGTCAATATGATTTGGGTATGGATCTCATTGAGGTGTGATGAAGAGGATGCCAACTCCTGCATCATGCTGTGTGTATGAGGCATCAAAGTGTAGCTGCCAAGGCTTTGCGTGTGATACTGTCAAGATGGATTCACCTAGAAATTATGAAGTTAGAGGAGAATCATCTATCATGGGAGAATATACTAATTAATCTGTGATAGCTTGTCCTTTTATTTCTTTTCTGTCCACATATTCAATGTCGAATTCATTGAGGAGCATCACCCATTTGGCTAGTTGATTAGTAAGAGTTGTTTTATTGAAAAGGTATTTCAATGGATCAATCCTTGTGACCAACTTAGTTTTATGAGTTAGATGTAGTGTTGTAATTTCTGCAAAGCAAAGACCACATCAAGACATGCACACTCAATTGGTGTGTAGCTTAACTCATATCCCACCAAAGTGCGACTAATGTAGTAGACTGAATTTTCTTTTCCCTCAGCATCTTGCTGTGCTAAGAGTGCCCCCAGTGCTGTTGAAGTAGCGGATATGTATAGTAATAGGAGTTGATCCATAACCGGTGGCATCAAGAATGGAGGATTCAGAAGATAATCTTTAAGTATCTAGAAAGCTTGTTGACAGTTATCATCCCATTTCAATTTGATGTTTTTGTGTAGCAAGTGCTGATAAGGATGACATTTATTCACAAGTTGTGCTATGAATCTTTGTATGGACTGGAGTCTCCCTTGCAAAGATCAAAGTTGATTGATATTTCTTGGTGGTTTCCTCTCTAGGATGGCCTTTACTTTTGTTGGATCGGCTTCAATTCCTCTTTTTGAGACAATGAATCCTAGGAGCTTCCTAGAGGTTACTCCAAAAACACATTTCTTGGGGTTTAATCTTACTTTATATTTTTCCAACCAATCAAAAACGTCTGAAAGTATGTCCAAATGTGTATCTTTGTTTATTGATTTGCCCAAGAGGTCATCAACATAATCTTCTATAGTAACGTGCATAAGATCATGAAAGATAATAGTCATGGCTCTTTGATATATAGTGTTTGCATTATTTAGCCCAAAGGGCATGACATTCCAACAAAAAGTTCCCCAAGGACAAGTAAATGTTGTTTTGTACTGATCCTCAGATGCAATTTTTATTTGATTATAGCTAGAGAATCCATCCATCAAAGATAACATCGCATGACTTGCTATGAGATCTACAATCAGGTCAATATTTGGCAATGGAAAATCATCCTTAGGACAAGCTTTGTTGATGTCTCTGAAATCTGTGCATATTCTGATGCTACGATCTGGCTTGCTGACAGGCACTAAGTTGGAGATCCATTTAGGATAGTCAATTGGACGTATGAATCCAACATCCAATAATTTTTCAAGCTCCACTTGACTAATAATGCCACTTGTGGATGCATCTTTCTTAATTTTTGTTTCACTGGTTTTGCCCCCGATTTGACTACCAAATGATGCATTACCAAATCCAGATCCAGTCCAGGCATATCAATGTATGACCATGAAAAATTAATTTGTCTCTCTATGAAGAAACTTATGAACTTTGATCTTTCTGTCTCTATCAGAGAATGTGCTAGGAATATGTTATGTGGAATTTCTTCAATACCAATGTTTGTTTTGATGGTCTCCTCTACCAACATAGAGGATTTTTCTTTGTATGATACCAAGAGAATATCGAGCCTTCCATCTTTGGGTGCCGCAAAGAGGTTTTTTCCATTAGATAAGTCCTTTCTTTTTACTTTTTTGAGGTCAGACAGTTCCACAATGTGGTTTCCACCATAAGACCCTCGATTTGTTTTTATTTTTTATGTTTTTATGACTGGAAGGCCCAACACCCTCACCAAAACATGCCACATTATTGAGAACTATAGTGTATCCTGCCTTATGGTCCCCAGGGGGAAGATCAACTTGTATGCCTAGATAGTCAATAAAGGCTTCATCATTTTTGAATGTGTTGAACTGTACAGATCCTTCATGGTCCCAGTCAATAAGTTGGTGGTGGACAAGGGGAAGACCTTCACTGCTTTCAAAGTCAATAGGACTAAGGGTAAAGATGCAGTTATATTCAGGTATGTCAAGGTAATTGTTGAGGTCATCATTGGCACTCTCCTCATATGTCTCGATCATGAACGAATCCACATTTTCATCACTAGTAGCTCATTCTAGGATGGGTGTCCTCATTCTTTGTGATCTTGACCTAGAACCTAGAGGCAAGGACTATGTGGGATCCTTAGGGGTTGTTTCTTGACCAACTTTGAATTTTTTTTAAAATTCTTCTTCTTCTTCTATGGGTTCACCTAGTTCTCTGAATGTCTTGTTGAGCTCATAGTCACTAAGGGATTTGTCTGAACCTCATTCCCATTCATTGGAGTCAATGAAGTAATAGTTTTCTTGTTGATTTTTGGAAGCCTTGATTTGTAATGTTTCTTATGTCATTCAAGTATTTACCTTGGAAGACATGAAGCCAAGTCCTTTCACACGCTCCTTTTTAAATGTCAATTTTGGTTGCAAAGGTTCAATGATACCTTTCTTTCTTAAGCCAAGAGGACTTTTACCATCATACCCAAATTTTTATAAGATCTTGAATCCTTTGCCATATTTCTCACATAGTATGCTGAAGTGATCTTGTGTACCATTTTCAGGGTCTTTGTAAAGCATTTTGTATAATTCTTCTTCTTCCATTTCACCCCATCTTTGGAAGATAGTAGGATCCCATTTGAGTGTTATGATAGATACCCATTTAGTAGGATGTGGTTGTCCATATTCTTTTGGTGAACTCATAACTTGTTGTAAGTACATGGTTTGATTCAAAGTGTTTTCACCCATGCCTTTGTCCTAATGTTTCCCTTTAAGCTCACCTTATTTTGATGTTGAAGGTTTTAATGATTCAGGATCAATGTATGTAGAAGAAGCAACAACTTCTCTATTACTTGGAATGATCGTCTCAGTTTTTGGTCTTAAGTTATTGCAGTACATGAATGGATTAGGATCACCATTAATTGTTCTTTCAACTCCATTGTGAGGAAACTTAATGCATTGGTGGTATGTAGATGGGACTTCCCTCATCTCATGAATCCAAGGATGTCCTAGCAATATATTGTATGTGAGATCCAGGTCAAGAACTTGGCAAACCACATCCTTTGTAACCGGTCCAACTTTGAGAGGCAAGGTGACTGTGCCCTTGGATGAATTCTCTTCATCATCATATGCCTTGATGGTAATTTTGTTTGTAGAATTCATAGCTTTATCTGAATATCCCAATTGTTTAATAGTGCTCAATGTACAAATGTTTAGACCATTTCCTCCATCTATCAGGTCTTGTTTTATTCGATGTTTGTGTAGGAAGGCTTCAATGTGCAATGGTGCATTATGTGGTTGGCTCATAGTAGCATCATCAACTTCTATAAATATGAGGGAGTGTGGAACAGAAAGGTATCCCACCATGGCTTGAAACTGGTCCACGTTTAGATTAGTAGGAACAAAAGTATCTCTCAAGATTTTGTCAAGAATGGCTTTATGTGTAGGGGATATGCATAAGAGCTCGAGGATTGAGAAGAGAAGTGACGGCTAAGTGATGAGAACCAGAAACAGTGTGATTGGTAGAGCTCACTGTAGTATGATCTTATGAAGGGTTAGTAGTGCAACCGGTATCCTAGTATGAGGTCAACTAGAAGGACTCCCACTAAGAAAAAGAAAGTGTTGGCAGAGTGTGTGTTACTTTAGTAAGAAAAGATGACATATGGAAAAGGTACTGGGACATATTTCAAGTTGGAGATGTATCCTCTCTTCAGTGAAGTCACATCATTACCGACAGGTGACATAGATCTTCCTCTACCGGTGTTTAGCAGTTGAAGTGCAGTTGTCTATTTCTCCCCCTGACTAGATGACTAATGTAGAAGATGAGGAAGCCTCCAGAGGATAAGTTCAGAGATGTGCACTAGATCAGCATGAGAAGACATGATGTGCTACCAAGGAAGAGAAGGAAGAGTTAAGATGGTGAGTTTGCCTCCTTGGAAAACCGATTGAGAAGAGAACCAGTCAAATGAAGATGAGGCTCTGTAGTTGCACAGATGGAGTTACTGGTATGTAGATGCAAAGTGGTATTGCCATAGATTCATAATAGTTGGAGATGGACGGCATGAATATTTTCATGCACACTACCAATATGAAGGTAGAAACATGTAGATCAGTAAACAAGGAGGATACCAACATAGAACCAAGTGGAAAGAAAGACAAAAGTGAAGTGCTCTCAGTCTGATGAAGATGCACATGATGAGTCATCCTAGATTGCTATTGAGGACTGGCATGGTTGATGATTGGGCTGACAAGATCCATCAGCACAAGGAAGGATAAGGCAAGAAGGTTAATTGGTAGGCAAAGAGGGATAGGTGGTATGATGCACACTCTTCTTTTATATAATTTGTTAGTGACCAAGTCAGACTGACTAGGTGAGCTAAGGTGGATGCCAAAAAAGGTGCCATGTAGAGTGAAGGTGGTGGACATGCATGCAGTGGTAGATGGAGTATGCACCGATGAGGTTGTTACAGAGTTGGTCGACATTAATTGTAGACCTAGTAAATCATACGAGATGTTGCAGAGGTGTGCGGCTCAAGGAAGGTCAAATATAGGTGATCGATGGGATGCATTGATTGATGCAGAATGAGGTTGGTGATGCAATCTATAGAACCATTTATGGTGATTGATCTTGTGCCTTGCTGACTGACTATCCATGTTTGCTAAGTTTAGAAAATGTGCCTTCAAAGAAAGAAGATATGGAAGGTAATATCTGATTGCTTGCATGTTGTTTATCTTCATGTAGAACAAGATCTCATAGGATCTGATAGTCCTCATAATCAGTGGAAGAAACCCTAGCACACCAAGAGTTTGAATTTGTGTTTTGCCGAGAACGCTCAGCTATAAGAAAGGAGGCAGATGATCGGATTTGATTGATGCTGCCATAAGATTAGGTGTTGGATGTTGAAGAGTGCAGTGTGAAAAAATAATAGACAGCCAACCAGAAAGAGACTTCATTGAAGATCATAGATACTAAGTGTTAAAGGCACAACTGGTGAGAGGATTTAATAGAGACTTAATCGACAAGGTCAGAGTGATCAGTAAACTGCAAAATGAGTTGTAGTGGTGTAAACAAGTGGTGCTAAAACCTATAGAAAAGAAGAGAAGGTTTTGTAGTGTAGAGGGAGTGTCAGTGAAGATCCAAAAAGGAAAGATCCGAGCAGAGTTTGATTGGTAAGGAGAAAACATGTAGGGTTCAGAGATCAGAGTACTGGTGGTGGAAAACAACAATGTGTCTAACAGAACAGAGTACCAATAGAAACGAGGTGGAGGCTGAACCAGTAAGGTTGCAATAGAGAGTGAAGAAGAGGAGGATCTGAGTGAGAAAAGAACCAGCAGAGAGCAGAGTGGAGGAAGACCAGTGTAGAACAGTAGAACCAGAAGAAAGATTGCAAAGGTTACAAAACACATTTGTAACTAGGTATTAACTTTTGTATTTAAAATATGATATTGTAATCACTAAGTTGGAGCTTGGTGAAGGGGTTGGTGCTCCTTGGGTTGGTGCTCCTTGGGTTGGCAGGCAGTTTGGCAGGATCTAGAGGATGCCACGAGGCTTAGGTATGTATGCCCGTACAGTCAGGGATCAGGCGTAGTTTGGACCGTTGTTATCGTATGATCAGGCTGTCACACAGCTAGCAGAGATGATGCCACTACCCTGGGATATGTGGCCGGAGGTTGAGGATGCAGGCATGGATGCAGAGTACTCTGCATATTGGGCAGAGCATCCATTTCCGCGGTTGACAGATCTGGGAGAGCTGCTGGAGGGAGAGGTTGGAGGGGATGATGATGATGATGGTGGAGGGGATGGAGATAGGGGCCGACGGAGGTGGAGAGGAGTAGTGGGGGAGAGGAGGGTAGCACCTCAGAGGGAGGGGGGACAGGAGGGACCAGCCCAGGTGGTGAGGGGTCGCGGTGGATTTCCCCTATAGGTACCAGCAGCATAGGGTCCCAGAGCACAGGGACCTAGACAAGGACAGGTGCAGGGACAGGTGCCAGTACAGGCACAGGGACAGAGATAGGTGCAAGTTCCCAGGCATGTATAGAGACAGGTACTGGTTCAGGCACCGAGACAGGTATAGGGGCAGGCACAGGTACAGGCACCTTCAGAGGGAGAGCCACAGGCCGAGGCTGAGGGTGGGGATCCAGAGGAGGATGAGCTGCTAGAGCTGAGAGAGATCTGCTAGGGCCAGGCAGATGAGATCCAGGAGTTGGAGCGGGAGAGGGATTGTCTCAGGATCAGGCTCAGGGACATAGAGCGGGAGAGGGATCAGGCTATCCAGTGCTACACTGAGGCTGAGATAGCTCTGAGGGCAGGGAGGCAGGCGGTCGAGGATGCAGGAGCAGGCTACGCATATGTCTTGCGAGCCGGAGAGGAGATTGGTTACTGGAGGGACCTCTACTATGGTGCAGTGCTAGCGGATCAGCGGGCAAGGAGCTTCCATAGACCATCGCGGACAGCGACGGCTATGGGAGGGAGTCAGAGGAGGCAGGCATCTAGTGGTGGGGTCATGGGTCCTCCACCACCACCAGACAGGCAGGGTGATCCTGGAGCAGGTCCTTCTAGAGCTCAGACTCCGTCGAGGCCAGGCGGCTCCGAGGGAGGGAGTTCATCATAGCCATAGAGGGCTCCCCTTTGTATCAGTATATGTACCATTTTTGTATTGTAGACACCTGCGGGTGATTTTGTAGCTATATGATTCTTTTGACATCATTGTATCATGACACATTTTGATTATATATGAGAGATGATTCATTTTTTGCGGCAGCTATATGCATGTGTACCTTATGTGATGAGATGTTCTTATGTGATGCTTATATGATGCAATGCAATATATTTTTGTTCTTTTATGTTTTATATGGGATGCATGATGCAAATGTGAATGTATGTAATGCAGATGAATATGATAATGCAAATGATTATTTACATGATGGAAATGTAAGATGTGCTAACATGTATTGTATGCAGGATGTGATGCAATTGTGATATCTATATGTATGTATGAAATGCTTATATGTGGTGATGCAGGTGTAACTATATGAAATGCAAATATTTTTGGTGTGTCATTATACTCAGTCATGTGATAATGGACTACGCGGACTCGAGAAGAACAATGGAAGTCAATCAAGAAAGGGAGATGGAAGATAGAAGATATGAACGTGAAAGAGCTTCTTGTGCGTTCTCATCATTGAGCTTTATTATGGCAAAATAGGTTATGACAATCGAGGCATTTGTTCGACCCAGAAAGTCATTGTACCTATTTGCATGGAGATAAGACAGTCACAAACAAGGAATGCCCCAGTTCATACTAGACTCACAGTGTCCTCATATCCTTGGACAAGTCATAGCATTACTAAAAGACAATCCACAGACAGCAAATGCAAATAGGTGACGATACCCCATCCTTGCCTTTCTAGTCAAAGACATCCTGGAGATAGAATCTCTAGTCAGAGACATCCCGAAAAAGCTAAAAGACATGTCACCAAAAAGATAAAATCAAAAGAAAGCCAAGACTCGACACCAACATCCACTGTAGTCCTCAAGTTTTAGTGTCTCTTGTCACTTGTATAAGTCATGTCTGATTGTGGGCACAATGTTCACTTTCACAAAAGGGATAGATTAACACTGAACCATATGTTGTCTGAGTCTGTTGAAAGATTTGATTTTGTTGAAGCCCATTGTTGCTGCTATGTCTCATCTGAAACTAACTGAATCCATGAAACTGATACTTTATTGTGGAGAAGACGAAATTTTATTGTGGATCTGCGATGCAAATGTTGCTTTATTGCAGATTGTGCGCGAATAGACTTGAAGAAAGCTAGAAGAAATTGTACTCCTCAAAACATGTGATGTTCTTAGTTCCACACCCATCACTAGACGTAGGAATTGCCTTAGCCATAGATAGGATCTGATTTATTATGGATGGAAAGGAAGTGAAAAAGGAGGTTTATTATGAATGGCTAACCAATCTTAGGTAGATCAATAACAAGCCATGATGGGAATGGGTAAGCTTATTGTGAGTGAATAGGTTGTGAGTGTGTGCAAAGTGAAGGATGAAAGAGAATCCTGAAGGAGGGAGGAGCAAAGTCTCTACGCATGGCGCTGGTGACCCAGTTTTCACCATGGTACTTGCCCAGGGTGCCACCGAAGTGGTTTTCACCATTGGACAAAATTATTTCTCTTTACTTTTTTGATTTTTTAGTTTTTTTTTTTTTTTTGTGTCACAAGGTGCCTGTTTGCCAGGTTTTCACCAAGTAACGATTTTTTTGTTTTTAAAATTTTTTTGTATTTTTGAATTTTTTTTTGATTTTTTTGTATTTTTGAATTAGGATGTCCCAAAGAACTATGTGTAGAACCTGTGAAGGTGCATGTTGTTGATAGGATCCTCCAAAGGTTCACCTTCTGTAGTTGAGAGCTAATATGCCCCAGATCCATATACCACTATGATGATGTAAGGACCAAGCCAGTTTGGTTCAAACTTGCCCTTCTTATCTCTGTCTTGCTGATTCTTGGGGTTCTCTCTGAGGACTAAATCACCTACCTCAAATGTGCGAGGCTTCACCTTGTGATTGTAGCTGCGACTCATTCTTTGTTGGTAAGCCTTGAGATGATTAAAAGCAGTGTGTTTTCGTTCATCCAGCAGTTCTAGTTCTTGTAAGCGAGAGACCTTGTAATCTTCATCGTTGATTATGTTTCTCAAAGAGACCCGTAAAGAAGGTAACTCGACCTCAATAGGCAAGATGGCTTCAGCGCCATAGACAAGTGAGTAGGGTGTAGCTCCTGTAGGTGTGCGGACACTTGTGCGATAGGCCCAAAGTGCAGGATTGAGTTGGATATGCCAGTTACGGCCAGCGTTGTCGACTGTCTTTTTGAGGATTTTAAGAATTGTTTTATTAGACGCCTCAGCTTGGCCATTACCTTGGGGGTAATATGGTGTGGAGAAATGATGGGAAATATGGAAGCGGTCACAGAGTTCATAAACATCCTAATTTTTGAAGGGACGCCCGTTATCAGTGATAATGGAAGTGGGAATACCATATCGACAAATGATGTAGTTCAGGATGAAGGTAGCAATTTGTTTCCCAGTAACTTGTGTGAGAGGCACGGCTTCAATCCACTTTGTGAAATACTCTGTGGCTGTGATAATGAATTTATGACCATTAGAAGAAGGAGGGTGAATCTTGCCTATGAGATCGAGTCCCCACTGACAAAAGGGCCAAGGAGACGCAAGTGGTTGTAGTTCTTGTGCTGGTGCATGTATGAGGTCTCCATGAATTTGACACTGCTTACACTTCTTGACAAATTGATATGAGTCTTTTTCCATAGTAGGCCAGTAGTATCCAGTTCTGATGAGTTTCTTGGCCAAGGTAGGACCACTAGTATGCGGACCACATATCCCTTCATGCACTTCATGTAACACAATCTGAGCTTCGTCACTTTCTAAACATCTAAGAAGAGTGCCATATAGACCTCATCGGTATAGGATATCAGCTAGAATGACGTATCAAGAAGATTGGTGAATGAAAGTGCGGCGTTGGTTGTTCGATAGATCGGGAGGTAAGATATTGTCGCGAAGGCATGTGAATATGGAACCATATAACTAGGATTCAGGACCAACAACGCATATCATTTCAGTAGGAGTGATCTCGTATGAGGGAATCAACAGATTGTCTACCAGGAACTCATAGCAGGTCTCATTCTGCAGTAGATCAATTAGTGAAGCAATTGTAGCCATGACATCTGCAACACAATTCTGTTCTCTTGGTATCTGCTCAAAATCTATCTTTATGAAGTGCTGTTTCAAATCATCTACCAATTGTTTGTAAGGAATTAGTTTTTCATCTTTTGTTTGGTAATCATCAGTTGCTTGACGGATAACCAGTTGAGAATCCCCAAAAACACGAAGTTCTTGGATCTTCCACTAAACCGCCATTCGTAATCCAGTTGTTAATGCCTCATATTCCGCTATATTGTTAGTGCAAGGAAATGATAAGCAGTATGACTTTGGTATAGAATCGCCTTGGGGAGTTATAAAGAGAATACCATCTCCTGCTCCATGCTATGTGTATGAGCCATCAAAGTATAGTTGCCATGGCTTTGCATGTGATATTGTTAAAATTGATTCATCTGGAAATTCTGACTGTAGAGGAACATCATCTATCATGGGAGCATCTGCTAATTGATCTACAATTGCTTGTCCTTTTATTGCTTTTCTGTCCACATACTCGATGTCAAATTCACTCAGAATCATTACCCACTTGGCCAGCCACCCAGTAAGTGTAGCTTTGTTGAGAAGATATTTTAGTGGATCAATTCTGGCAATCAACTTAGTATTGTGAGTGAGCATATAATGTCATAATTTCTGTGAAGCAAAGACCACAGCGAGACATGCACGCTCGATTGGTGTGTAGTTTAGCTCATATCCCACCAATGTGCGACTGATATAGTATACTGCTTTTTCCTTGCCATCGGCTATTTATTGTGCTAGGAGTGCCCCCAGTGCTGTTGGAGTAGCTGATATGTACAGTAGCAAAGGCTGATCTGGAATTGGTGGCATCAAAACTGGTAGATTCAAAAGATAGTCTTTGAGCGTCTGAAAGGCTTGTTGACAGTTCTCGTCCCATTTGAACTTGATGTTTTTATGTAGCAGGTGCTGGAATGGATTACACTTATCTGCAAGTTGTGCTATGAATCTTCGTATAGACTGGAGTCTCCCTTGTAAGGATCGGAGTTGACTGATATTCCTGGGTGGCGGCATGTCCAAGATAGCCTTGACTTTTGTTGGATTGGCTTCAATTCCTCTTTTAGACACAATGAATCCTAGGAGCTTCCTGGAGGTTACTCCAAAGACACATTTCTTGGAGTTTAATCTTACCTTGTATTTTTCCAATCAATCAAAGATGACTGAAAGTATGTCCAAATGTGTATCTCTATCTATTGATTTTCCCAAGAGATCATCAACATAATCTTCCACGGTTATGTGCATGAGATCATGAAAAATAGTGGTCATCTCTCTTTGATATGTAGTGCCTGCATTTTTCAGCCCAAAGGGCATGACATTCCAACAGAAGGTTCCCCATGGACAAGTGAATGATGTTTTATGTTGATCTTTAGGTGCAATCTTGATTTGATTATAACCAGAGAATCCATCCATTAAAGATAACATTTCGTGACCTGCTGTGAGATCAACGATCAAGTCGATGTTTGGTAATGGGAAGTCATCTTTTGGACAAGCTTTGTTGATGTCTCTGAAGTCTGTACATATTCGGATGCTGCGATTTGGTTTACTGACAGGTACCAAATTGGAGATCCATTCGGGATAATCAATTGGGCGTATGAATCCGACATCCAATAATTTCTCCAGCTCTGCTTTGACTAGTAATGCCACTTGTGGGTGCATTTTCCTTAATTTTTGTTTTACTGGCTTTGCCCCTGGTTTGACTGTCAAATGATACATTACCAGATCCGGATCTAATCCAGGCATATCAGCATATGACCATGCAAAGTTGATTTGTCATTCCTTGAAGAAGCTTATGAATTTTGCCCTCTCAGACTCTGTCAATGATTGAGCCAAGAATATGTTGTGTGGAACCTCTTCTATACCAATGTTTGTCTTTATAGTCTCCTCTACCAACATGGATGACTTTTCCTCATATGATGCTAGGAGAATGTCAAGCCTTCCATCTTCGGGTGCCTCAAAGAGGTTTTTGCCCTCAGATACGTCCTTTCTTTTTACTTTTTTGGAATCAGATAGCGCCACGGTGTGGTTTTCGCCATAAGACCCTTGTTTTGTTCTTATTTTCACATTTTTGCGACTGGAAGGTCCGACACCCTCACCAAAGTAGGCCCTATTGTTGAGTTCTATGGTGTATCTTGCTTTGTGGTCTCCAAGGGGAAGATCATCTTGTATGCCAAGATAGTCGATAATGGCTTCGTCATTTTGAAATGTATCAAATTGTGCTAGTCCTTCATGATCCCAGTCAATGAGTTGGGGATGAACAAGGGGAAGGTCTTTAATGTTTTCAGAGTTTGCAGGGCTAATAGTGAAGATGTGGTTATATTCAGGTATATCGAGGCAATCATCGAGGTCATTGATGGCACTCTCCTCATTAGTTTCGATCGTGAGCGAATCCAAATTGTCATCACTAGTAGCGCCTTCTGGGACAGGTGTCCTCATCCTATGTGATTTCGACCTAAGACCTTGAAACGAAGACTGTGGGAAATCCCTATGAGTTGTTTCCAGACCAACTCTGAACTTTTTGTAAAATTCCTCCTCTTCTATGGGTTCGTCTGGCTCTCTGAATGTCTCAGTGAGTTCATAGTCACTGGAGGATTTGTCTGAACCCCATTCCCATTCATTGGAGTCTGTGGAATAGTAATCCTCTTGTTGAACTTCGGCAACTTTGATTTGCAAGGTCCTTTCTGTTCTTTTATTGTGTCTCTTAGAAGTTAGAAAACCAAGTCCCTTTGAGCGTTCCTGTCTTACAGTTAATTCAGGTTGTAAGGGCTCCATGGTGCCTTCTTTGCATAACCCGAGAGGGATTTTTCCATCATACCCGAATCTTTGTAGAATTTTGAAGCCTTTGCCATAGTTCTCATAGGGTATATTAATCTGATCATGTGTGTCCTCTTCAATGTCTTTATAGAGCATTTTATATAAATTTTCCTCTTCTAGTTCACCCCATCTTTGAAAGGTAGTAGGATCCCATTTGAGTATCATGATGGAGATTTGCTTGTTAGGATGTGGCCTCCCATATTCTTTTGGAGAACTCATGACTTGTCATAAAAACATGGTCTGATTCAAAGTGTATTCTCCCATGCCTTTGTCCTAAAATTTGCCTCTAAGTTCACCTTGTTTGGATGTCGAGGGTTTTAATGACTCAGGATCAATGTATGCCGAAGAAGGAGTAGCCTCATGATTACTAGGAATGATAGTCTTAGTATGTGATCTCAAGTTATTGCAATATATGAACGGATTTGGATCACCGTTGACTGTTACCTCGACTCCATTATGAGGAAACTTAATGCATTGATGATATGTTGATGGGACTGCCCTCATTTCATGAATCCAAGGACGTCCTAGCAATATGTTATATGTGAGATCCAGATCTAGGACTTGACAAACCACATCCTTTGTGACTGGCCCAATTCTTAGTGGTAAGGTGACTGTGCCCTTGGACGAGCGCTCTTCATCATCATAGGCCTTGATGGTGATTTGATTTGTAGAATTAACAGCCTTGTCAGAATATCCCAATTGTTTAATGGTGCTCAAGGTGCAAATGTTTAGACCTGCTCCTCCATCTATCAGGACTCGCTTTATTCGATGTTTGTGTATAAAGGCTTCAACATGTAAAGGTGCATTATGTGGCTGACTTACAGAGGCGTCATTGGCTTCTGTGAACGTAAGGGAATGTGGAATGGAAAGGTATCCCACAATGGCTTGAAACTGGTCCACGTTCAGATCAGTAGGAACGGCAGTGTCTCTCAAGATTTTGTCAAGGATAGCTTTATGAGCGGGGGATATGTGTAAGAGCTCAAGGATAGAGATGAGTGCGGGTGTCTTCCCTAACTGTTCTACAAGGTCGTACTCAGGCTTAGTTGATGAAGGATTGGTATTCTTAGTAGAGGCACCTGGCAATGTAATCTTACCTCGACAAGTTGTAACATGACATTCAAAGGTAGATTTGGATGAAGATCCAACACCTCTTAGGACAATCTTAGGTCTCTGAGAAGGATTCTCAGGATTTTTGTTCTTGATAGTAATAGTAGAGATATGATTGTCCATTGAGATGTGATTGATAGTAGAATCATAATTGTAAGGTGCTCTAGTGTAATTGGCTTGATCATCTGTGACTTTGCCTTTTCCTTTGTCGTGCTTTGGGAATGGTTCCTTAAACATCTCATGTTCTTGATTAGATGAATGTCCCTCAATCTCAATATCGCCTCTATCAATGAGATCTTGCACAATGTTCTTCAATCGATGGCAATTACCTATTTTATGACCCTTGCTCTTATGAAATTCACAATACTCATCATCATTCCACCAATTTGGTTTGACCTTTGGTTCATATGGAGGAAAATCTAGAACAGTGATCACTTTGTTTGCCACAAGCTTTTTGAATACTGATTCAAGTGGTTCTCCCAATGGAGTGTACTTCCTTCGTGGTTTAGAAGTTGTTTGAGCGTTCACTTGATTATTTGTAGAACTTGATCCAGAAAAGATGAACTTTGGTCTCACTGTATTGGCATCAACAACACCATCATTAACTGTGTTCTTGTTCTTGTTCCAAAATCTTGGCTTGTCTTTTCCTTTAAAATCATCTTTGTTTTCCTTGAATATCTTGATGACTCCTTGTTCAATTAAGACCTTTTCTGTGGCTAAGCCCTTTTCAATAACATCCTTGAATGTGGACAAACAAGCTTTCCTGAGATCATATCCAATGTCCTTATTAACGTTTTGAGTGAAAATTTCCACCATTTGTTTCTATGGGATTTCGCAAGAGCATCTGCTAGCTAGATTTCTCCATCTTTGTAAAAATGTTGCGAAAGATTCTCCTTCCTTTTGTTTTGTATTGCACAAGGTAGTGATTGAGACATCTGTTTCTATATTGTAAGAGAAAAGCTGAATGAATGCCTCTGCTAAGTCGCCCCATGACTTAATACCAGGGGGTAGTTGAGAAAACCATTCCATAGCTTGATCACCTAAGCTCTGCGGGAACAACCTCATCAAGTATGTTTCTTCTACCGCTACCTCTATGCAAGATGTGAAGAATTGTCTTATGTGTGCCTTGGGGTCTCCTTTCCTTCTATACTTGTCAAATTTTGGCGTCACAAAGTGTGCAGGAAATGGAGGCATTGGAATGCTCTTATCAAAGGGATAAGGACATATATCTCTCATAGTGTATGTTGGTTTTGATGTACTCATGTCCTCCATTTTATTTTGTAAATCTCTTATTTGTTGCTCCAAATTATTTTTGGGAGGAGATTGATTTCTTGTAGCATACCCCGTGTTTGAAACACCCATTTGAGGAGGAGCTTGTTGCATGTATGGATGATACTGATCGTAGACATGTCCATATGGAGGTCTATATTGCTGCGGCATATATGGAGCACTTGGCATAACTTCATGTTGAGGGACCCCATATCTATTTTGTGCATATATACCATATTCAATAGGCATTTCATTTTCCATTGTGTTGCCCCCAATTTTGACATGAGGTCTCCTTGTGTCAAAATTTTGAGGATGCCTTTGAGTATCTACTTGTTTTGATTGATCCATATCTTGAGCATGTGATTGAGCATATCTATCCACATAAGGCTTCCATGATGGTCTTCGAAGGTAAGTATCATATGTTTGAGCTTGTGTATGTGGGATTTCTGGTTTTTGAAGCAAAACTGATGGTGACTCAGGCATCATATTCGGTGCTCTATTTCCTCCACTATTTGGTCTCCTTTGATCCATGTTGGATTGAGTTTGTTGTGAGGGTCAACTTTCCATAAGTTGAGACATGTCAAAGTCATGAGGTATTTTAGCTCCACTTTGTGCCATCATGTGTAAGAAGTATTGTTGATCTCTCCTCATTATCTCTTCAACCAATCTATTGAAATGAGGATTCATTATGGATTCTTCTATGTCTGCTGATAGTATTGAAAGGCTGTCCACATTGTCATTGCGTGTAGCATTGTTGTTTGTAGTGTTTGTGTTTTCCACATTGAGATTGTTTCTATAAACATCCATGTCTGGTAATGTAGTGTGCTCAGGATTATAAAATAAATCATTGTCATATTCATAAGAACTCATGCTTGTGGATTCTTGAGCTTCTTTAGCTATTTTCCTAGATTTTTGAAGGCGGGTTTCAACCATGAACTAGGTGTTTGACCAATATGTGAGAGACTAGATGAAAAATATGAAAAAAAGTATGGAAGACCAAGAGTTGTATGGAGTGTAAATGAATCTTGAGGTGTACTTGCAATGTCCAAAGTGTAAGACCAAGTATGTAAGTAGTAGAGTAGGTGTGACTTCCAAAGAGATGATTGTTTCTCTTGATGAGGTAAGCTGACCTTAACTCTAAGTAAGACCAAATGAGACCCAAAGGTAAGAAACCTTGATGAGGGACCACTTAGCAAAGTGTAGTTGTATGTAGTGTGTTGAAAAAGTATAGTGAGGACAAGCAAGTGACCTTTTTGACCCAAGTTTAGACAAGTATGAATGTAAAATGAGATGTGAAGCAATGATGGACTGTATGAGACCTTAGAACAGGTTGAATGCTAGATGAAACCTGAAGAGACAACCTAGGAAGCTCAAGTATGCCGAAACCAATTTCCTTTGTTTGCTGAACTGTCAAATTTTTTCAATTCCCGACACAGACACCTCTGTATACTTCACAGACGTGATTCCCAGACACAGACGCTTCTCTGTTAGACACAGACGCTGCTAAAAACATAGACGCTATTCTGCCCTTCACAGACATGCTTAGATGACCCAGACACGGTTAAAATAGACACAGATGCATTTCTGTAAACTTCGTGCAATTTTTTCCAATCTGTGAAGTTGTCTTGTTGTGACCAAATCCGACTGTTTGACTGTTTTTTCATGACAAGAGGACACAATGTTGATGAGGACTCAATGGTTACAAGTGTTTAGACTCCAAAAGTGTGTGGTTTGATGTAAAATTTTTTGCATACACTTGAAGACACAAAAGACACAATGTTTTGTTGTTTGGTCTTGAATGTTTGAGTGTTTAACATAAGACAAGCACAAATCTTAAGGTTGGCCAAGACAATAGTTGTTGATCCCACATAGGGTTTTACCCCCGAGGCTACGCTATTCAGAGCAGATACTTAGATGCTTGACCTCATTGGCTCCACCCTCGGCACTCACTTCTCGGGTCAGCCAAGCATCAGTCCCCATGAAAACTCCCCATGGTGAACTTTGTATCTCTACTAAGAACCGTATGTGTGTGGGCCGCTACCAGAGGTCCGACCTCCTGCCTCAACAACTAGAAGGATTTGGGCTTCTAAAACAAAAAGGTGCTAGTAAGGGCATTCGCTCGTGTGGCCATACATGCGGCACTTTCAGCTCTGTAAATACAGAAGGCTCCCAGCCGGTAGGGGTTACGCCCTACAAATGATCAAATAAATTTGATCAAACGGGTTTATGGGGAGACATAGTGTCGGTATGAACTAATCAGCACACGTTATTCATAGTTTTCACCATGAATACATTTGATTATAGTGGCTTGGAAGAAGATGGCTTTTCTTTTGCTACCACTTGGGTCATTCTCTTCTCACTAGTAGTCCTAATGACCACACGGGAAGACAGGCCCTCTAAAGATTAAACAAAAAGAGCCTATTGCTCAAGACACAAAAGACAATGATTCAATTTTAGTGCACCAATGGAAGTGTTTGCTAATCTATGAAAACAAGGCACACAACAAAATTACAAAACCCTAGCCAAGGCCCTGCAACAAAATTGTTAGTAGTTTGGGTTGTTTCAAATGATAACCCCTTCTTGCAAGCACACAAGTTAGGTAAATTTTAGAAAAGCCCAAAAGACTTTGTGAAAAGGGGCCTTCAACAAAAATGTTTTTGCCTCCAAAACAAGCTGCACAAACTTAGTTAGCTAGATCTACAAGTGTTAGTGCAAAAATAACCAGATCTGAAACCCTAAGTCGAAATCCAGAAAATTGAATCAAAGAAAAATTGAAAAATTTTGAAACAGAAAACACAGACGCAGTTATACCAGACACAGATGCGGTTCTGTGATGCACAGACGCGCTCAGAGAACACAAACACTTTTCTCGGACGCAGACGCGGGTAGAGACTTCTCAGACACGGTTAGAAAACACAGACACAGCTTCCGGAAACCTGCAAAATAAATTTTGACAAAAACACAGATGCGATTCCTGATCTCGCAGATGCTTCTGAAACTCAGAGACGCGATCCGAACGCTCGCAGATGCGGAAATACCTAAAATGCCATCAAAAATTGTCCGATCTGCAACTTCAAAAATACAAAATCTGCAACAAAAAATGTTAAATGCAAAGGGACAAGAGTCCCACCGGGCGTGCCAAAATGTATATGGCGAAAATGGATAACAATAACAACAATATTGAAAGGCTAAATGAATCCAACCACAAAACCCTAGCCTAACAATCAACAAAGATCCACCATAACATATGAAGATTACCTAAGACAATGCAAATAACTCAAAATCACAAAGATTATACCATCACATGTCCAATAGGGTTTTGATCTCCATTCTTCCTATCTCCATTGATCTTGCTTGATATATTTGCTCTCAGATTTTTATATGCACAAGAGCTCAACAAAGAACGGAATGTGGTTGCAAGTAGGATCATAGTGTAGCAAGTTGCATGAAAGATCATTAGCATGAGTGATTAGGGTTTGACAATGAAGGAAGCATCTTCTTAAATAGAAGACATAATATGAAATGGAGGGTTAAGATTGAGAGGTGTAAAAAGAGAGGTCGGCTAGGATTAGAGGGTAGGTAAAAGAAATACCAAAATAATGAAAGAGGTAGGTAGTGTAGGAATTAAGAGATGAATGACATGTGTCATGTGTAGAAAAAGATAATGAATTAATTAAATAAATAAAGATTTATTTAATTAATAGAAGAAATAGGACAATTAAATAAATAAAAATATTTATTTAATTTAGGAAAGGGTAATTTAAATAAATAAATGTATTTATTTAAATGAGAAATAAGGCTAGAAGAGGATAAATGAATTAATTAAATAAATAAAAATTTATTTAATTAATAGAAGAATTAGGCTTAGATAATTAAATAAATAAAATATTTATTTAATTAGTCATGACAATTTTGGGTGTCTACAGGTACTCCTTGGGTTGGTGCCCTAAATGTTGTAACTGAAGGTTTTCACTGTGAGGCTGGATTGGAGCAGTAGACTCCAACAACACTTCTCACCGAGGTTTTTCCCATCTTTGGTTTTCCTCGTATATACCAGTGTTATGTGATGTGCCCTTTGTGTGGTTGATTTTTATTGTCTAGCTTTATCTTACCGATAGGTTTTCTTGGTCCTTAGGTTGGTAACTAGTAATATCTCTTGGAGTTAAAAGGGTTAAGAATTTAGAAACCATTGATTCACCCCCCCCCCCTCTTAGTGGTAGCCTATGCTCAAAAGTCATGTGATGTGAGCATCCACTATTTATAACCAATTCATCCTTTTCTTTAATTTCAGCAACTAAAACCTTTTCCTCAGTATGAGTTGCTTCAATTATAGGCTCTAGAGAATCATCCTTGATAGCAATAAACACCTAGTCCTTACCAAAGGTAGATCCATTACTGCTTCCAGTCATAGGTTCATCATCATCACCAACATAATAGCATAATAGGTGTGCTAGTTTCTCACTGGTCTTTTGCTGTTATTTTCTTTGGCTGCTGTCTTTTGTGATGTTCTTTTGCAGCATTTCTCTCTTTGTTCTTTCCTCTCTTGTTTCTCTAATTCTTTTCTTTTCATTATGTAAGTGGGCTTTAGGTCCCTTAAAACCTGGTTTTCCTTAATCAAAAACATAATAGCATGATTTATCCTTATTCCTTTTGAATCTAGGTTTGTTCTGATATTCCTGATTAGGCTTATAAATCTTCACAAATCTTTCATGATTCCTAGCAGCTCTTTCAGGGTATCTAGAAGAAAAATGACTAGTTTTATCACATGAAAAATATTTAAAAGGGACTTTTCCTTCATACCTACTCCCAACTAGTCCTTGAGGAATTCTTCTAGCAATCAGGGCTTCCATCTCTTCAAGTTCTCTTTCTTCTCTTTCAATGGCCTCCATATCTGTACCATACATCTCTTTACAATCTATCTTTCACTTACCGGAGGTAGATGTTGTAAATGCAGTCTTAGTTTTAGTAGAACTCTAATCTCCAAGTTCCTCAAGCTCAAAAGCAGTCAATTTCCCAAGAAGTGTATCTCTGGTAATAGGGGTACTTGACATTGTCTGGAGTTCATTGATTATAGTGGCCTTTACCTTATAAGCTAAAGGAAGAACTATCAAAACCTTTGACACTATCTGATCCTCACTAATTGATCTGTTGCAGCATTTGATTCCCATAAGAATCTCATTTACTCTGTCCATGAAAGAACTTATCTTCTCATCTTCTTCCATCTTTAAAGTTTCAAAACTTACCCGGAAACCTTCAAGTTTTGCATATTTCACAACCTAGTCACCTTTATAAAGAGTTTCAAGCTTTGTCCAGATCATCTTTGCATTCTCCATCTCTATGACATTCAATAGCTTTTCACCAGACAGGGCGCTTAACAATGATTCTTTAGCTCTGACATCATTTTCAGCCTTCTTCTGTTCATTAGTAGGTGTTGGTGTTCCAAAATTAGGATCATGAGGTATATACCATTTCTCCACTATCTCCCAAACTTTAGCTCCAAGACATCTAAGATCAATCTTTATTCGTTCCTTCCATATTTTATAATTTGTACCATCAAATTTGGGACTCTCCTTCTGATAGGGATTGAATGTAGAACTAGATGCAGTTGCCAACAAATCTCCTCAAGTGGTTAAGCTTTTGCAGAGAGGACCTTGCTCTGATACCAATTGTTAGACATATATGATACTGGGACTAAACTGAGAGGGGGGGTGAATTAGTTTACCATCAGAAATCAAAACTTAATTCATATCAAAACCATTAAACCGGAGCACAAAGGAACTAATACAATGAAGAATAGAACATGAAATCTCAGTACACACAACACCAATATTTTGACGTGGAAAACCAGGTAAAGGGAAAAACATGGTGGGAAACCCTACCCACAATTAGATGAATACTCTGTAGTAGTATTGTGAACAATTACAATGGGGTTTGCACTTGTAGAAAGGCCAACATCCTAGAGCGCACTGCTCATCACAAAAATAAGTCCGACTGACTTACAAAAACATGAGACTACAATTCAGAAACAATAAATTGTGAAAGTAGCATCTCCTAATTCTTGACAGTTCCGGTTAAGCGCAAATGTTTGCCCTACAATACAAAAACCTTCACCAAATGATATATCACTTGTTAGAACATAAACCTTCCTCTGATAATATAGACATAACCATCCATCCCATCTATCCCATCAATATGCAAATTACATGAATAAGTCACCTATAATACAGATCATCAGCCTTATTGACAAGGTCGGCTAAACCCTAAAGCCATAATAATAAAAAATTACATTACACGGTATCACTAAACCAATATTATGATTTACATTAAATAGAATGGACCTAAATCAAGTAACCAAACAATTCCCTCCACTAGGAATTCCACTAAGACCAAAATCGAACACGCTTCACCAACCGGTAGAAACCCTTAGTGAAGTAACACAAAAAGCCTGACCTGATCCAAATAGGACCACCATAATAGCACACTAGCCAATGAAAAGTCACCAAACACTTAGAATATGGTCAAGAATCACCTTCAGCATGATAGAAACTGATTCCATAAGCTGGACCAAGATCTCCTGACCAAAACACCAAACATGACTTAACGGTAAAGCTAATCGGAAAAGCTAGAAGCTAGTCAGTACTGGTAAATACCAAAAGTGATAACAACCAAAGAACCAAATCATGAACCAACATAATATAGCAAGCATACAACCATCTAGAGTAAATATCCAAAACCGATTCCAGAGATCTGATCATACTAGATCAGAACCATAGCCAAAATCAAGATGATCACCAAGACTAATCGGGATAGGTCCAACAAGGATAGTCTCCAATCATAAAACAATGTTGACATCAATGACAATACTTGACCAAATCCAGCATATTTCCAACAAAAATTACCTCTAACACAACACCAATCACCAAAAACAACTCAAACTTTCAGGATCACACAATTCCCAACTGATCAACACATTAACTTTATTCTTCCAGAATCACTAGATACCAGACCTTGAATCTGACATAAGAACTGACACCAGAGGCTGGAATTACAAAGTAAGTTATCTCAAATCATGAATCAACTACCTTAATCACTACAACCAAAATTATATCGCCAAGAATGAGATATGCACAATAATCTCATATTCTGTTAGTAACTAAGTTCCACCTTCTAGACTTATGCCTTATGAATAATGTGACTTCTGGTAGATCTAATCTGCATATACTGGATAGAGTTTATTGACCAAGTTTCCATCAATGACAACCCTTAGTCAATCTCCATACATGAATCTTTACCGAAACAGTGTCTCTTGCCGACAATCTCCCCCTTTGGCATGGATGGCAACACTATGAAAAATGAACTATACACTCAAGACTTCAAAACACCAAAATTTCTAACTCTTCATGAATTTGCAAGCTCCCCCTAGGAACATATATCATTTTTCATCGCACTCACTCCCCCTTTGACATCAAAGGCAAAGGTAGGAATCCGCCAAAACTTATGTACAAAAGAATATATACAATGTTTTACATAAATCTGAAAATGTCAGCATGGGTTGTCTTTAAGGACTTTAGATACTCATTCCATCCTCTCAGAAAATAATCCAAAACATTTATCAAGGTGCTGAACATATAGGCATGTATTCCTACGCCCCTAAGGTCTAAGAGGATAACCTTACCCAAAGCACTCACTCCATCCTCCTGGCTGCTAAGCAAAGTATCTAACTGGGGAGTGATTAGACTCCTCAATTCACCCACTCTTCTTATTATCTAGTCCATCTTTGCACTCAAGCTCTTGATTTTGTCTATTAGATCCATAACTTGAGCTTCAAGACTACTAACAAATAATGAAACAGGGGCAAAATATTATGAAATTGTAGCTAACTCCCCTTCATATTCCTTAATCTTCTTGTTAATGTGTAGGGTAAACTTTGGAAAAATAAGACATGACTTATATATCTTGCCACCTTCATCTAAAACATTCTCAATACTCTTTACCATAGATTTCAAAACTACCGTGTTATCCTCAACCGCTTTCAAAAAGGTTTGGAATCTCATTTCTTTAAATTTGACCAAAACTTTTATATCTGCAGCTTTCTCCAAGGACACAAAATGAGAATACTTTACTAGTAACATATTCCTAAGCTTACTGGAGGACAAGTTACTAGAATCATGCTTAAAGGTAGGCAAAATTTTCTCTAAAACACTGGTTGCCAAAGGTATAACCTCCTTGTCTTCAGATTGTGACTTTAATAAGTCCTCACTTGCCTTGATTTAGGCAAGGGTGGATAACTTCAATTCTTGAATATGAGAAAGAGTACTCAGGTCAATCGGTCCATCAAAAAATGCATCTTCATCTATACAAATATAATTCCATTTCTTAGGTATAGTGGCTCTTGCCATGGTCATTGGTCCCTCAACAACCTTCTCTTAGCTTTTTTTATTTTTTCGTACCTGCACCTGTATCACCTTTTGCTGCATCAACTTCTACTTCTGCTTCTCTGCCTACTTCCTTCTCATTAGCAATCTCTTCAGCTGCTTCCTCAGAGTCAACTTCCATAATCGAAGGATCTTGCAAAACTTCATTAGAATCCCCAACTGCCTGGTTATCAATGGTATCATCTACAACTTCTTTCTCAACCAAATCAATCTGCGCAAATGGTCAATTTCCCATCTCATGAGGAGCCTTTGTCTGAGTGTGAAGTGTCGGAGTAGAACTGTCTTTAATCGATAACCCTTTTGGTTGGGAATCATCCTTCTCCAGATTGATCTGGTAGTTATTTTCTTTCAAAACTTTCTTCAGTACCTTCTGTTTATTTAACCACCTCTTCAACTCTTTCAAACATTATTTTGTTCTCTTTGTGTTTTCTCTAGAAGTTTTCTTTAGAGAGTCTTGAAATTCTTTTTATTTCATCCTTTCTTACATCAGGACACATATTTACTAAGGTATATTCTTTCAATCTCTCATCCTCTAAACTAGTTGTGTGTCTCTGGGCATCCAAAATTTCATATAACTCCTTCGGAATCATAGATGATAGTTCTATCAATGCTTTGCTAAAAATGTTCACATATTGTACATCTTCTTCAGTAACCCTTTTCTCTTTGTCATCTGAATTTTCATAATATATAGGTAAATTATTGATATTTCTTTCCTTCACAATTTCATTAAAAATTTCATCCAAGGATTCTGGGGGCACAATAGTATAACAACCTTCAAGCTTACCTTATCTAAGTGCTTCATCAAGTTTTGATTTCTATTTTTTGCTTCCTCTGGCCTTATCGGATGGCTCACTTTGTGTTTTAGGCCTATTTGTAGGTTGAACTTCACCAGATGGAGGTTTCCTTACTACCCTAGCATAGGTAGCAGTCTTCTTTACCTCACACACTGCCTCATCAGATTATGTTTCCTCTTCTGTAGTGGCTGCAATATATTGTCTATGGGGCTTCTACTTCTGCCTCTTCTTTGCACCACTAGTTGATAATGATTGAGGCTTAGGTGGGGGTGCTGCCTTCTGTGGACTGGTGGTAGGTGTAGAATTACTCTATTTAGCCTTAGGCTTTACCATGTCTTCCTCCTTCAATATATTCTTCTCTCTAGCTCTCTACACAACTTCTTTTGTTATACCCATGTTCTCTACAAGTTGTTGTACTTCCTTTCTAACTTTTCTCTTCCTTTCAGACTCAATGAATTTCTTATTCAGGTTCAGGTCCTTTTCTTTAAAAGTGGCAAATCTTTCCTCTTTTCCATATATTGGCTTACTAAGGAGGTGTTGAGCATAGATATCAAGAGTAATCTCATCCACCTCATATCCCATAGGAAGAATCCAAACTAACCTAGGCTCAACTACTTCTATGTGACATTGATCCTTATCTACCATGAAGCAAATTGTATTTTCATACTTCTCAACAATAGCCTTGTGAATTATTTCGATTCCTTGCATCAACTCTTGAAATGTCTTAAAGTAACACCATAAGGCAATTTTCTGAGAACTACATCACCCAAACCCAACAAACCTTCCTTGATTTGTGCTACCACCAGTTTATCATATGCCCATTGAACATTTCCAATACCAGGGATCTCATTCAGCAAATACAATGCCAAACAAAAGATAAAGGAACCAAACTTAAACACATGCTTCTTGTCTTGTTTTATCTTCTTTATATTTCTCATTAGCTCGCTCAGAAGCACTGTACACAAATAATACTTCCTATTTTCTTTGAGCATCTGATAGGATACATAAATAGTAGTACCAGATACTGAAGTTTCTCTGCTTGACAGATAAACCTTATAGACAGTAACCATCAAAGCAAATCTCACATCAAATTATACAATGTCACTAATGGTCATTAACCGTTTGTCATGCTTGGAACTAGTTACTTCCATTATAGTGGTGTTCTTTACATTTCAGTGTCTAGGAACTTCACCAGTAGCATTCAAACGGTTCACTGCTTGAATGGCTTGCTTTGTGATCTTGTGGGGTTTGTCTAGCCATATAAATTCATTGTAGATTCAGCTTATAACATACCTTACCCATTCAGGCTCATCAAATACTAGGAAGCAAACAAATTGAATAAAACCCTTATCCTCTAAATTCTTGAAATCTAATTTCAAATTTCCAAAATCATCAACCATGTGATTAGCATACATAGATATCATGTCTGAATTACCCAATTCTTCGATGTTGCAATGTATGTATGCCCTAATGTCTTCATTGTGCAACACTTTGTACAATATAGAAGAAAACACACCATTTAGATCATCTTCGACTGACTTAAATGGATGTTTCTTGAATACAGGCCTAGCACTTTAAGTGATTTCGACAACAAAAGGAGTTGCTACGCTAGATGATGATGTCATTTTAAAATTTAGGGTATGAACTAATAGCTTCAAGAATGAATAAATACCTTTTCAATCACAACCGAATGCAAGGAATCTCTATCAGATCACTTCAAGCTTCAATTTTGTTGCTATATCACTTTCACTCTGCTATTATACTCTTTTCTCTCATTTGCATTGTGAAAAACGAATAGAAGAATGCTATTTTATGCTTCTGAAACCTAACTTTTAGTTGCAATAAATGCATATGTTGAACACAGAATGCCACTGAGAGGGAGGGGGTGAATCAGTGGTTCCTATTTTCTCTTCTTACCGATCTAATCTTCAAACAATTAGATATTTATTAAACCACTAAATAGTCATGCCAATAAAGAAAGAGAGAAAACTAAAGAGATCATTCACACACGAGAAACTCACAACACCAGATTTACAAGGAAAACCTAATGTGGGGAAAACCTCGGTGAGAAGAGCTACTGGAGTCTACTGCTCCAATCCAGCCTCATAGGTAAAACATAGATTTACAAAGATTTTGGGCACCAACCCAAGGAGGACCAACCTCTGCACATTTAGGGCACTAATCCACTGAGCACCAACCCCTGCACCAAGCTTCAACTTGGCAATGTATAACTAAATACTATTTGGATATAGTTAAGGCTTCTTGTTGCAAATGAATTCTACAACTCTTGAATAAAATAACTCTTTGTCAGTTTATAGTCCTTTCTCCTCCACTAGAACTCACACTACCTATTGTGAGATCTCTATCTATATTCCTCAAACTTTGCTATCTTCCTCTTTCTCACACATACAATCTCTCAACACACTATTTCTCTCTTGGATGCTGCTTGCTCTGCCACACCTTATCAGTTAGGATCAACTATTAGATTATAACACTGCTGGTAGAATATCCTCACCGGTTTGCTTGCTCACTCCCTCTGCAACTAGCTCAGAACACCTTCTAAAGTCTTCTCCTCCCTTACTCTTCCTTCTCTACTCTTTTCAATCCTCATAGCATCAACAACTTATTCTATCTAGAGCTCTCATCTCTTATACTGTG
Organism: Cryptomeria japonica; assembly: GCF_030272615.1. NCBI lineage: Eukaryota > Viridiplantae > Streptophyta > Pinopsida > Cupressales > Cupressaceae > Cryptomeria > Cryptomeria japonica. The sequence continues at coordinate 731,408,512 of NC_081408.1, read as the reverse complement.
ATTTCCTGCCCAAAAAGCAATTCAAAAACTTGACTGGTTAGGGTTTCCTTTTTCCCACACAATCTTCATGAGATCCAATCCCACCTACCTTGGATCAATCATTTGTTCCAAAAGACTACACCTGCACTTGGTTTCCATTTTCCAATACATGTTTTCCTCAAAGTGGCAATCATGAATCAGATCTTCTGTCATGAGGTCTGACAACACATAAAGCGTTCCAAAAGTTTCCTTTATGAGAGCATCTTGAATCAGATTTCCTTTGCCTTGATTTAGATGCCAACTGCTCCCTAATCTTCCTCTATCATTCCTCCTTCCTTGAGCCACAATCAATTAGATGCAATCCCATGATTTGTGGCTCCTTCATTAATGGTGATTATCATTTTCATCAACCCTATCAATGAGGCTTCACCAACCACAACACACTTGCCACCTCAGCTTCACAAGGCATCACATCAATCAAGACATGACCTTACAACCTGCAGTCAGTCCGGAAAACACATACCAGTGAAACCCTTTGCTCATGAGAGTGTTCTTCTTCTGTGAACTAGTAGAGCATCCCATACTAGTTTTTCTCACTAAATTTCCATCATGTGGGTTGACATCAATGACAACATAGTGCCAAAATGCCAACAACATAACCCTAGAAGCTTTCAGATACCTTTTTTTTACGAATCCACTCATCGAAGTCTCAAATCACCATGAATTATTTTAGATATCATCTGCATAATTGATCTTGATCTCCTACAACCTTCTTCAATCGGTTATAGTTCTCCGAAAAGGGGTTTTGAGGATATGCATGAAAATATTCCCCCTAAGGAAAAAATGCCCTAGTTACCCGATGAGGTTCCAACAACAGATTTAGGTGTGGAGTCATTCTGCACATTTGTGTTTGATATTATTGTTGTTAGGATATGTTGTTGTCATTTATGTCAACATATTCCTATGTTTTGGTGTTGCAGAGAGTTGTTCTGGTGTTCCATTCGTTTCATTTCATTGAGTTGATATGATTGGTTTATTTGTTTGGGATGTTGAATCAACTAGATATACATCATTCTTTATTAATTCCATGATGTTATGAGGTGATTTGGTTGCATTGTGGATTTTGGTATGAAGACTGCTCTTTTGTTCTATGGTGAGGAGTTTTGTATGTGATCTGTTGTGCTCCTCTATGATTATATCTTTGGTTATGGATTTGGGAGAGTGTTTGGGATGTTCATGTGTGTCTACATTTCAAATGGTTCATGATTTGGTGCTCGACAAGTTATCTTTCTAGTTTGAATTGCTGCTAATAAGTGTTCTTATGTGTTAGCATGTTGATCAATGAAGATTTGAATAAGTGGTGTTGGTGTAGCTATTATGCATGGTTCCAATGTTCTTTTTGATCTTTCCTAATTGTGTTCCATTTTTTTTGGTGGTCTGCATTGATCCTTGTGCATGTTCTTAGTGATTTTGTTGATCTGGTGATATTCTTCGTCTTATACAGTATTTTTGGTGGGGTAATGTGTTGCAATTGATCTTGGTGAGTTTTCCAGTGGTGATGCATGTTTGGAGATTTGATTTGGTTTCATTCTATGTCATCTATGGAAGTGTATTGATCTAGTGGTCGATTTATGTATCTTGTGATGTAATTTTGTATTAAGGGTTGAGGGTTTGGCTGACCATGTAGTCAAGGTTGATGAATTGTATAAATACGTGTTATATTCAAGTAATTTGGGTGTCGATGTTGTGTCCACATTATCAAAGAGTGGTGTGTGTTCTCATAAGAAAATTTATCCTTCGGTATGATGTATTAAGAAGTGATTGTTGCAAGGCAGACAAATGTGCTTAACCAGAACTATCATCAGGTATTAGGAGATGTTATCTTTGTAGTTCCTGTAATGTAGATTGTAGTCTAAATATTATTTTAAGGTAGTGAACCTTCCTTGAGGGTTGGATCCTTATGGATTATTATATTTTGAGCAGTGAGATGTAGGAAGTGTGCTTGAATGCATGTGCATTCCCCATTGTAATATTTACACATACTACTACTACAAAGTATCATCTTATTGTGGGTAGGTTCCCACCATGGTTTTTTCCCTTAGCCGGGTTTTCCACATCAAAAATATTGGTGTTGTGTGTGTTGTTGTTATTATATTTATCTTTATTCTTGCTGTAGTTGATCTAATCTGAGCCTATGCTTAAATTGTTTAATCTAGTGAAAACTGATTCACCTCCCCCCTCTCAGTTTTCCTTCGTTGTTGTTGCCAACAATTTGAATCTTCATTTTTCACCCACATCTTCTTATGTTGATCTCTAATCTCTTCAACTTTTGCTTTCCCCTTTTTATCTGATTTGTTCTTGTTCACCGAACCATTGTTACTCATGTTCTTACTTATGCAGTATTTTGCAATATGACCAGTTTTGTTGCATGCATAAAAGACAACATTCTTCTACATGGGTTTGAAGTTCATTTGATTTGGTCTCATCCTACATTATTTAGCATAACATATCTTATTCAAAAAATTGTTTATTATTGTTCTGCACATATTTGACTTATGACCAAAATTGTTGCATATAAAACATTGACCAGTAAAGGTAGAACCATTATTCATCATATTATTCATCTTACTTCTGCATTGACTTGCCATGTGACCAAATTTTCCACAAAAAAACATCTACCACTAAATTTATAGGCATTAGGTTGTCTTACTAGATGTTTCGTGTTCTTCTATTAATGATTGTTTTATCTAGAACTAGAGGATTCTCCTTTCTCAAATCCAATCCTTCACATATCTTTCCCATGTCTTTGACTTTCTAGCATCTCATCTAACTGAGCTGAGCTAGATTTGAATTTTTGTTTGTACTCATTTGCAGTAGAAAGCTCATCTCTTAGAATTCTGATCTTCCTTTCAAGTTCTTGTCCATCATTTTTTGTTTGCACTAACTCAAGTTTCAACTGGTCATTTTCATATGTTAATCTGCAACATTCATCGGATCTATCCTTCAACAACTGAGTCAGATTTTCTTCACTTTTCTTCTGGTCTTCAATCTCCTTTGTCTGCTTCATCATAATTGATTCCATCTCATTCTTTAGGACTGCATTATCCCTAGCCATCTTCTCACATTCATCTATCTTGTCTTATAGAGCTTGATTGTCAATGCTTTGCTCTTCTTTTTCTTTCAGCTTATCCATCAGCTCCTTTCTCTTCTCTCTCAATATGCTTACTTGATCTTTCAGGGTTTCAATGAAATCTTTAGTTGCATTCAAGTTTCTTTTCAAGGAACTTACTTCATTCCTTGTTGCATCAAGATCTTCAAATGCCACACTAAGTTTTCTCTGCAAATCGAAGTCTATTGATTCTATCTTCTAGATCTTCCTCAAGCTATTAGGCTTCTTTCAAGGAACTAAGCACTACTATCAATTATTGGAATCAATGAACATTGAGAGGTGGGGTGAATTAGTGTTCTATTATTTGCATATTTATTTAGTTGTTTCTTAAACCATCAGATGCATAAGATAGAGAGTAAAATGCAGAAACTCAAACCAAACAAATAATCAACCATAACACCAAAAAGTTTATGTGGAAACCCAGAAAGGGAAAACCATGGTGGAATTTGAACCCACAATATTATTATACTCTCTCTAGGAGTATGATAATATTACATAAAGTGGAATACACTTGCATTGAGGCACACTACCTAGATCTCACTACTCAATTACAAAGAAGGGTAACTACCCCAAAGGACTCACTATCCTACAGGTGAAATAAAAGAGAGATTGCATTGCAACTATGATGCAGCATCTATAAATGCCAAAGATTAGTTCCAGTTAAGCATAAACTGACTGTCTAATAGTACTATGTCTTTCTGCTCTATTCTATTGCACAGTCATCTATTGGGGCACCAAATTGCATTTTAGTGCTCTTTCTCATACAACACACCCACATTTGCATAAACCCATGCCTAAAATGATCATCTAAATTCGCATTATATATTTGCATCAACACAATAGATCTCAACCAAGCTGGCTTCAGAAAACTGCAAAATATGAAACCTATAGTAGCATGTCGACTCAATCCATCCACAAATGCAGAAACAGACCCAAAATAGATGATGACAATATTCACATACAATGACACAATTACCTCAAACAAAACACCAATCACCAAAAATAACTAAAAAATTCCAAATCACACAATACCCAAATGATCAACACATTAACTTTGTTCTTCCAGAATCACTAGATACCAGGCCTTGAATTTGGCACAAGAATTGACATCGGAGGCTAGAATATCAAAGAAAGATGCCTCAAATCATGAATCAACTACCTTAATCACTGCAACCAAAATTACATTTCCAATAACAAGATATGCACAATAATCTCATACTTTGTTGGTAACTGAGTTCCACCTTCCAGACTATGCCTTATGAATAATGTGACTTCCGATAGATCTGATTTGCATATATTGGATACATTTTATTGACTGATTTGCCATAAGTGACAACCCTTAATCAATCTCCATACATGAATCTTCACCAGAATAGTGTCTCTTGCCAACAATAGTACTCGGGCTCAAGCAAGAATGTGAGCCAACTCCGAATCTCCTAACTTTCTGATAAATCTTCTATGTTCCAAGACTTACTACCATATGCTTAATTACATTGATTTATATGACATTCATATCTCTAGGATGATCCACTAAGTCGGATTCACCAAAAGGATTCCTCTGGAAACAACATAGAATGATATGTTGACCCAAGGGAAGGTCAGCCATGAACCAAGGAACATCAAAGGATATGAAATTTAGGTTGTGCAAGCTCCAAAAATGATCCATAAGATTATCCATCAGCAAATAGATCCAGGTGGGCTTGGTGCACAAGCCAGAAAATTGTCGCACACTTAGAAAGTGATAACTTGTCGAAAAAAGATCCAAATGACCCATGGACCTAGGATAAGGTAGATGAACATGTCCACAAACAAAATCTAGCTCCACAAGATCCAGTGAGAAAAACTAGCAAAATGCAAAATGAAATACTAAAACTGCAAAGCCAGACTGAATAGAAAACAAACTGAACTGAAAATGTTTTTTTGGTTGATGCAAGATTGCTAAGAACTAAGGATGCTCCTACGTCAGACATCTGTGATTGACAAAAAAAAGTGAGTCCCTCACTTTGTGGGGGCTAGAGGAAAACCAAGATGATCTACCTCATCCTGAGAAGTCCATGATGAGTCTTCAATAGGTTTGTCCTTCCACTTCACAAGATACTCTTTGTACTATTTTCCTCAGGTGCTACACCCAATTCTGCTATGTAAAATCTTGTCAATCTAGTATGGTAACTTTTGGGGTATCTATTTCTTCAAGTTTCTTATGTTGTCTTCACTAGATTCTACCTCATGATACTGATGTAGGTCTCCAATGTTGAAAATATGTGAAATACCCAAGGTATCCAGTAGCTCTACTTCATATGCATTTTCAAAACTAAATTTTCTCAAGATCTTACAAGGTCCAAAATTCCTCATCTTCAAATTATTATAGGTACCAATTGGGAATCTTTCTTTTCTTAGATACACCATAACTTCATCTCTAACTTTGAATTCTTTGTGTCTCCTCTTTTCTTCTACCTACTACTTATACCTATTCTTCCTGTCCTCCAAATGTTGTTTGACTTGACTATGTACTATCTTCATATGTTCTACAAGTACTTCTGCTTCTGCGCTACTTTTGTCCTTATTACTGATATTCCTTAATTTTGATATGTCTCTAGGGTGTATTCTAGTAACAATCTCAAAAGGTGTTCTTCCGGCACTCCTATTCACTAAATTGTTGTAGGAAAACTCTTCTTGTGCAAGAACCAAGTCCCAATTTATGGTTTTCTCACCAACTAAGCTTCTCAACAAATTTTCCAAACTCCTATTTACTACTTCTATCTATCCACTAGTCTGTGGGTGAAAAGTAGAACTAAATTTCAAATCTATCTTCATCTTCTTCCAAACTATTCTCCAAAAATATCCAACAAACTTAGTGTCTCTATCTAAAACTATGCTCTTAGATAATCCATGTAGTCTCACCACCTCCTTGAAAAATAAGTCAACTATATGCACAACATCTGTTGTTTTCTTATAGGGTATGAAATGCGCTATCTTTGAGAATCTATCCACCACCACAAATATAGAATCATTCCCTCTCTGTGTCTTAGGCAATCCAAGTATGAAATCCATGCTTATGTCTTCCCACTGTCTCTCTAGAACTACCAAAGGCTTATACATTCCAACATTCCAACTCCTACCTTTTGCAAGTTGATAAATTCTACAACTCTAAATGAATTTCCTAATATCCTTATGAATCTAAGGCCAAAACTAGTTCTCACTAACCAAGGCTACTATCTTATCAATGGCAAAGTGTCCTCCTAATCCTCCACTATGTTTTTTCTTTATCAAATTTTCTCTAATAGAGCTCCGGGGTACACACAACTAATTTCCTCTTAACAACATCTCATCTTAAATGAAATAATCTAGCTGCTTACTCCTATCCACCACAATGAGTTCTATGCACTCTTTCCAAGGTTCTACAAAATTAGGACTAGTCTCATACAAGTTCTTCAATTCCTTAAAACCTAATACTTCCACTCTCATCTCTGTCAGTGAATTCCTCCTTCTACTCAGGGCATCAACAACTTTATTTAACATACCACTTCTATGCTTCAAAACAAAAGTATAACTCTACAAGAACTCCACCCATTGCATGTGTCTTTGATTCAACTTACCTTGATTGTTCAAATATTGCAAATCTTGATGATTAGTGTACAACAGAAACTCCTTAGTTAGCAAATAATGTCTCCACTTCTTCAATGCTTGAATTATTGCATAAAACTATTAATCATACATAGAATATCTTATTCTTGCATCATTCAATTTTTCACTGAAATAAGCTATTGGTCTTCCCTCTTGACTTAATACTACTTTAATTGCATTCCCACTTGCATCACAATCCACTTGAAATACTTTGTTAAAATACAATAAAGCCAACGCAAGTTGTTCTGTCACTTTCTACTTCAACAACTCAAAACTCTTATTTTCTCCAGATGTCCACTTGAAATCTTTCCTATCTCCTGTCATTGTTTCTATCATAGGGCTACAAATTGAACTGCAATTTTGAATGAACTTCCAATAGAAAATAGACAATCCATGAAATGATCTTACCTCTCCAATGCTTTGTGGTGTAGGCCATTCAACAATTGCTCTTATCTTCTAAGGATCCATCTTCAATCCATCCATAGATATCACAAATTATAAATAGACTAAATCTTCCTTCATGAAACTACATTTATTAATATTTATCAACAGATTCTCCTCTCTCAACCTCTGCAAAAATTGTCTCAAATGCAACATATGGTCTTCCTTTGTCTAACTAAAAATCAAGATGTCATCTAAGTACACAATAACAAACTTACCCAATAATTTCTTCAATACCTCATTCATCAACCTCATGAAAGTACTTAGTGCATTAGTCAGTCCAAAAGGCATCACCAACAATTCATACAGCCCTTGATTTTTATTGAATTATCTCTTCCACTCATCCCCTTCTCTTATTCCAATCCGATGGTATCCACTCTTCAAGTCTATCTGTGTGTAATATTCGGCTCCACTTAAATAATTCATTATTTCATCCATCCTAGGAAAAGGAAACCTCTACTTTAGTGTGGTCTTGTTTATTGCTCTAGAGTCACTACACATCCTGCATTCTCCATTCTTCTTAGGTGCTAATACTGTTGGATTTGCGCAAGGGCTCAAACTCTCTCTGATCAAAACATTATTCAATAACTCCTTCACTTGTCTATTGAACTCCTCATTCTTTTCTTGTGTAATCTAGTGTGCTGCTTGGTTAGGAAAACTAGCTCTGGGAATCAGGTCCATTGAATGACTAATACTTCTTACAGGTGGTAATCCATTAGGTACAATATCTGAAATCATATCTCCATACTTTGTCAGTAACTCTTTTATCTCCTCTGGTAATTCTTCTTCATGCTCTAGATTTTCAGTCTTCTTAGGAACTAAATCAAAACACATATTTTCATGTCTTATCCCATTTAGGAACCTCCTTCCTTCTACAACACAAATCCTAGCATTAGTACAAACTTCACTCTTCAAAGGTTCCTCCAAAGGCAATAAGGTCTGTTTCATCCCATTTGCGACAACAGTATATATATTCTTCCTTCCATCATGCATTTCTTATCTATCATATTGCCAAGGCCAACCCAACAAGATATGACATAAATCCATATGCATAATATCACACAAAAATTCATCATGATAAGTCCAATCTTCAATTTTACCAAACATTGTTCACTTATCAATACCTTATGATCATCCTGAATCCATGCTATCCAATAAGGCTTAAGGTTCTTCAATCTCTTCAAATTCATCTTGTTCAGGTTAAAGTTGAACTCCAAAGAAATATCCTGAAACTTGTTAGTCCATCATAAACTATAAAAAAGGAAAGCTACAGGAAACTTAACTTCAACCAATGAAGTAACATGAAATAAAAAAGATTATACTTTCCATGATTTACACCTCATTGTGTCCTAACTCCATTGTTGTTGGGTGAAAATGATTTTTCTCTTTGACAAGTACTGGTAGCTTCCAAGATGGCATATGAAGAATGGACTGATAGTTAACTGATACTAAGATATACATATGGAAATGATTTAAGCTATGAAAGAAATTATAAAATTGCTAATTGCTTCAAACTCAAACTCACGGATGCAAGATGAAAACTCATAGAATGACTATATGATTAGCTATTAGTTTAAAAATGGCTTAGGAGACTTCTTTTTATAGTTTTTTGAGTGCATGAGCTTAGGTGGGAGAGATCAACGATCATGATTGAATCTTGCAAATTAGATGGCTATGAGAAAGACGTTGAAGGTTGAGAGAAAGGGGGAAGGAGAAGACAAGTGCCACTCATCTCACCTTGATTGAGTTGAAGACTTGAGAGGATATAGGATAGTTGGAGAAGATGTAGGAATGAGAGGACAAGTGGACTCAATTCCTCCTAAGATATAGGGATTTTGGAGAGAATATAGAATAAAATTAGTAAATATGTGTACGTACACAATATTTCATTTATTTTGGAAGTTGGAGATAAGTGGCTAATAAATGATTTTATTTTATTTTATTTTGTTTTGTTATAATAATTTAGCCACATGATGGATGAGTTGGCAAAGAAGAAGTGATGTGGAGAATGAAAGGTGAGTTGGAAAAGGGATTAAATAATTAAGAAATTATTTAATTAATGAGACTATAGTATACTAGATAGAGGATAATTAAATATTAGATATTTAATTAATTGATTAGAAGAAAAGGATATAATGAATTAATTAATAGAAGGACATGAAATGAATTAAATAAATTAATCTTTTCAAATTAACTATTTAATGAAAGAATAATTATTAAATAAATTTAAAATATTTATTTAATTGCTCATAGCCAAGTTTATGTGTGTACACATCTTATTCACCATCTCTTTTGAAATAAGGTTATCTGTACTACTATTGTCAATTATAACTTTACAACACTTACCGACTACTTGCATATGGTCTTGAACAAATTCTTCCTCTATAAGGCTTCTTGCTCTCCTTTGGTATGGTACAATTCTCTTCTCATCATCAACAACTCACCATCCTCTAGTCTGTTAGCTGATCTGGTAGGTTCTTCTTCTGTTAATGCTACTCTTCCACATTTCTTTGTCTTCTTACATTCAAAAGCACGATGTCCTTCACCTTTGCACTTAAATAAGATTGCTCTAATCACTCTGTTGTCCTATCTTCTATCTTCGTATCCATAAACCTCATTCTAGTAACCATCAATTTCTTTTATCCAGTACAAATTTTGGTCATCCCTCCAGTATGAGCTACCATCTATGCTAGCTTCCTTGTCTTTATTTTGATCTGCATAGGGTCCTCTTCCTCTGGTATAGGATCTTCCTCTCTAAAATATTCCTCCTCTATATCTTTTTGTCTACTCCTATCTTTTATTCAACTTTTCCACTACCTTCAAGGCATATTGATAAGCTTCCTCAACACTCTACAACTTGATTAAACTGAGTTCATCTTGTATAAACATCCACAACCCATTCAAATATCTAGCAACTTGTTCAATCTCATCATCAGTGTGTCTAGATCTGATATTCAACTTATAGAATGCTTCAATATACTCCTACACACTAGATTCCTTCTGCTTCAAGTTTTGCAACTTCCAAAATAGATTCACTTGATAATCAGTAGGCATGAACTTTGATTTCAACTTGCTAACCATCCACTCCTAAGATTTAACCTTTTCTTTGCCTCTTCTCTATCTATCTACCTGCAAATGTTCCCACCAAAGAGATGCATGTCCTTTCAATTTAGTACAAGCATATTTTGTTGGTAAATTAGAGGAATCGATTATGTTTTGCATTGATGTTTTGTCATTGATGGCAACACCAACTGTTTTGGTTGTTTACTGATTTCTGGTAGGTTCTAGTAGAGTAGTTGGATTATGATATTGATTCGGTATGCTCCGGTATGCTTTGGTTTGTGGAATTGGTTTAGATATGTCATTCATGCTATTCAGATATGTATCATGATCAATTGGTTCAGGATTTGATGACTTGGGAGCTATCATTTGTTCTAGTAAGACTTTTGGTCACTAGTAAGGGTTCTATCTATTGACAGAGCTTTGTTGAAGATCTTTTGATGTACATGATAAGTTGTGTTGGCAAAGCATCTAGATGGCTTTCGGGATGCTGATGGTTATCTTGTTCATTTTCCTATTGATTGGTGTTGTTGGATTTGGGTCCGGACCTAATATTATCTTATTCCACTAGGTTATGGACGAGTTTATGTAACATGTTGATGGATGATCTCGATGCGTTTCTGGTTGGATCTATTGATTGGATTATGTTGTTTTGGTCTTAGGATGACTTGGTTGATCATTGGATTGTGGGTTTATGTTATGAATTTATTGTATTATATTTTAGGTGGCTGACCTAATTGTTTAGGTCCCAGGTTGGTATAAATATGATGTAAGATCTCTTTGTAGATTGTGGGTTTTTGGGATATAGGTTTATCTATGTGCAAATTGTTGACATTCTACACTCTAGTGAGAAATGAAGATGTTGTCATTGATGGTAACTTATCGGCAACCTTTAGGCACAAACACAGGCATCGATAGACACCTTATCGGCAATGACAACAATGTATACCGACACCCCAGCCAACAGGAATAAAGTTTTAATTATTGTATTTAATTGTAAATATCTTTTTGTAAAGCCGACATGGAATATTGTAATAGACTCATATATGTATGAGATCTTGTAAATCATTTTGTGAATGATGAAGAAGAAAGATATGCGAGGATAGATAGAAGGCAAATATTGTATAAGGTTTATGGTTATAGTGTGAGCTTAAACCGGTACTGACCCTGGCATAGCAGATGTTGAATTGAAGTAGTACATTGTATTGGATTTTCATAATCCATTTTGTATATTGAGCAGTGAGCTTTAGGCAGTTGGCCTTCTTGAATGTGCAGGCCCTTCTTGTAAGTAATATCCATTCATTGGCCAATGACTGAATATTGTGGGTTACAAATCCTACTGAGGTTTTTCCCACACTGGGTTTCCTCATTAAACATCTTGTGTTATGGTGTGTTTTCTATATTATCTTTACATGTTCCTATTTACTGCATTAATTCTTGTTTACCGGTACACTAGTTTGAAATGCAAAATAGTTAATAAGGTTAAATATTCTATTAACCGGTTAGATACTGATTCACCATCCCCCTCTCAGTATCTTTGCGACTATCATTAATCCTAACAATTGGTATCAAAGCTTGGTCATCTATTTTCAAAAGCCTAACAGCTTGAGGAAGATTCTGACATTGGTATAGATGGAGAACTTAAGAAATCAGTTGAAAGGAGCTCTTGCAGATTATGATAAAGAGAAAGTAAAGAATATCAAACTTGAAGATGATCTAAGAACTGCATAGGAATTCATTCAAGAACTTCAACAGAACTACACTATTACCCGAAATATATTAAAAGAACTTCATGAGAAGATGTAGAAAGATGATGATGACAAGGAAACTCTTAATGAGCTTGTGAACAAGTTGAGACAAGAAAATAGTAACATGAAGAATGAGATGCAAGATATGACTATGAGGTTTTGTAAAGACACTGAAGACAGAAAGAAGAATGAAGATGACTTGACTAGAAGACTCAATGATGCTGGAAATGAAAATCTAAGACTTAGTCATGAAAATGATATGTTAAAGACAGATCTAATTCACATGCAACATGATATATCTAAGCTTGTGAGACAAAACGGAGTTTTGGAAAATGAGTTGGCTACTGCAAATCAACATAAAGAGAAATTCAATAAAAGTTTAGAAGAACTTGATGATATGTTGAAAAGTCAGAAACCTAATGGAGATACTAATGGACTTGGATTTGAAGTTGCTGAAAGTTCCAATATTGCAAACAATCATGATCACAACAAACTACTAAGACAACCTAAAGCTTATAAATTCAATGGAAAATGCTTTAACTGTAACAAGTATGGTCATAGAGAAAATCAGTGTAGATTCAGAAACAAGAAAAACGTTAATGCACCCACCGGTCAATGTTCCAAATGCAACAAAGTTGGTCATAATTCTGAAAATTGCAGAATGAATGTGAGATGTTATGTCTGTGGAAGATTTGGGCACTTATCTAATCAATGTAGAACACAAACCGACATAGGATATGGAAAGGCAATTCAAAAGAATATTGTGACTTTTTATGCTTGTAACAAGATTGGACATAATGCAAAATTTTGTAGAAGCAAGAATTCATTGGAAAATAATAAAGGACCCAATTTGAAAGGAAAAGAGAAGGTTGATGAGGTAAAACAAGAATTCTCAAAATAGTGGATTAGAAAGAAAGATCAAAATGTTGATGAGACTATTCCTTCACCAGTAGAACAAAGTATTACTCCACTGGTAGGAGATTCTTCATCAAACTAAGAAGTAACCCTTGGGGATATTGTAGAAAATTGAATATCATGCAATTTACCCTCAGTTGATGGTGTGAAGATGAATCTCTTCAATACTGGTAGATGTGTTAAGTTTTCACTTAACCAGTGAGCATTTATTGCGGTTGTTGGAGGAAAAGACATTATAAAACATTGATTTTCCCTCTATTTCAATTCACCAAACATTCAAACTTTCAGAAAGCACAAAAATATGAGTGAAGGCATCCCAAGCAAAGAAGTGAAGCAAGTTATTTCAAGCACTCAAACCTATCAGGCAGCTTAAGGTATTTATCAATGGCTTCCTCCTCTGCTCTGGAATTTATTGCAAACCCGACTGTTGTGGAGGTTGTGAAACACCTTAGGCCCATTTTTAAAATCATTCCCGAGATGGAGAAACAAGATGAATCCATAGGTTATTTTTCAAAAATCCCAAAAGGTGTTGCTTATGTTGAGGACCCTAGAATCCATATTCATTGCAATGTTTAGGAATTAGGTTTTGAGGAAATATTGAAGATGTTCAAAACTGTTATCTGTGATGAAAATGGAAATGTAAAACCTGAATAGAAGGTTATTGAAACTTTAGGTTTTGTGGAGATTTTAGACATCTTAGAATTTCCTAAGGAGGTAGTAAGAATTGTCCTAAGTAGAGTTCATGGAGAATTCTTTTGGCTAGATTCTGTTTGAAAAATCACTAAGGAAGCAGTTAGGGCAGTGACTAGTTTACCCTCCACCGGTAAAAGGCCAGATAAGACTAAGAGAGTTCCTAATAACACAATGATGACATTAACAAGAGCAACCCATTATAGCAGATCCCTGAGAGTAAATGATGTTAAGGATGAAAATGTCAGATTCATAAGCATGATCCTAGGTTATAAAACCACAGATGCAAACCGACTAAACTCAGTTTCTAGTCTATGTATCAAAAGTGCATATGATATGGTCAATAATGATGCAAAAATAGATGTATGTGAGTGGTTAAAGGATGAATTGATAGATAATGTGAAAAAGATAAAAGGAGATGAGAAAGGAACATTTCATTTTGGCAATCTCCTAGTATGTCTGATGTTGTATCTCACAAAAGAGGTTCCCAGTATTGGTAAGAAAGACTCTGGTTATGATATACCAGTAGGAAAACAATTGCTAGAAATCTTCACCGGTATGGACACTGACAAGGACAACAACATAATAGAGTACTTCAAAAATTTCAAAGCAAAAATGAAAATAAGGGAGAGACTACCATAGAGTGTAGTGGATAAGTACAACAATGATATCCATTTTGTAATAAAAAAGGATGAAATATGGATGGAGGTAGTTCTTCCTAGAACTATATGGGTAACTAAAATGGGATATGAGGCAGATGTGAACCTTATTGAAACTTATGCTAAAGCCTTATTAGAGTCACCTAGAGAACCAGAAGAAAATGTTTTTGGCAATGTTGAAACTATTCAAAAGGTTGTTGAAACATTGAAACAAAGTAAGAGAAGAGAAAAGAACATTAGAAATTATTCCAAACAAGCAAAGGAAATAAAAGAAAATATCTTGAACATTATTGGTATTAAGGAAAGTGACCTAGAAGGATTACAATCGGAGGCACACCTCTCACCGATTGGTACATCATCTGATAGTGAGATACATATTGAGTTTAAGAGAGTTGATAGGAAGAAAAAAACCTCACTGATACCCTCTCCTTCACCCAAGAAAGCAAGAACAACAAGGCAAAAGCAACAGGTAGTGAGGCCATTGGCAAAGAAGTTGACACCAAAGAAGAAGAAACAAAAATAGGTTATACCACCTTTGGATAACTTATTGAATGAAATCATTGATGACAACAATCTATCAAATATGAGAAAACTATACACTACATTTACTGATGCAGAGAAAGAAAGTATTGAAAACAACATAATTCTACATATGGACATGTACAAGAAAATGTTAATAGAAGTTGTAGATGATTTGCCTAATGAACTGTATAGAAGGTTAGATGTGTTGGCATATATGTAAAATATGTTGACATGATGATATTGTGTTGTCATTGATGTCAATATGCTGAAAGAATGAACCGGTAATATGCTCAAGAGAGAATCAGTAATATGCTCAAGAGAGAACTGGTAATATGCTAAAAGAGTGAACTGGTAATATGATGAAGAGTGAAAAGATTTATTGAAGTTAAGCAATTGGCAAAGTAAACCGGTATAATGATGAGAACCGGTATATGTGCAAAAGGTGAAGTGGTACATTTGTCCAAGTGCAAACGATGGATAACGTGTGATGGGTTATCGCCTCCAAGAAGCGGTGAAGAATGAACAATGGAGAATATCTTGAGATCTATTCAAGACCATTGTATTCAAATGCAAAGTGTTCAATGGTCAGGATTGAACCAACTAAATTGATCAACCTAAATGTTTAGAGTTTAGGGTTTATGTTACTGACCTATCTGTTTCCTATAAGGTCGATGTTGTGTTTCATGTTGAAGTTGTTGGCAAATGTTGTGTGTGTATCTAAGTGCAAAGATACATGATTCTTGCCAGACCAGATAAGAGGGTTGATACCTACAGAGTGTGTATGCAGAAGAAAGGAACTAAAGAAGGTCTGCATTGGCATTCAGTGTTATTACCAGATCATTGTAATACGTATTGATCTCTAATCACTTCAACAGTTAGAAAATCCCTTAGCAGGGTAGCTTTAACCAACTTGCAGTAAATCCTTTAACAGGGTGACTCAAAGCCATTGAGTTCATAAAATCCTATAACAAGGTAATGCTTAACATGGTTTAACCCTTAACCAGGTATTATAGCCATCCCTTAACTGGGTGATCCCTAACACAATCGGTTCCTAACAGAATCTATTGTAACAATCTTTAACCGAACTAGGCTCCTAATAGAGCGGACTTCTAAAGAGTTCAAAAATAGCTTGTGGGTATTCATCCCCACCATGGTTTTTCCCAGTTGGGTTTCCATGTGAAAAATATGTGTGTCATATGTGATTTCTTTTTCATGTGATGCTTTGTTGATTTCTATGAAGTGGTGAATCATGTTGATCTAGCAAGTTATTATATTTATGATGATAGATTACCTATTTATGGACAAGGATAATGTGGAAATGAGGGTGTAGGTTGTGTGGTAAGAGAAGTGTTTCCAGTTTATATCTTTCATAGTCTCATTGTGCTTAACCAGTAGTATTTTGGTTTATGACCGGTGTTAGTGATTGCCAGTCAAGTTCACTGTTTGCAGTCAAACCAGTTCAGGAAAAGTTTTTGTACTTGTAGTAATTCACCCCCACCCTCTCAGTACCAGTTTGGTACTCACTGTTCATCATTGTGTTATCAATTGGTATCAGAGTGTCCTCCAGGGCCTCTGTGTTGTAAGCTTAACCGCTTGAGGGAAAGATCCTATTGTAATGATGAAGAGGGAAGGTCCAAAGTTCAATAGAGATAACTTTAAAATATGGAAGGACATAATAAAGATATACATCAAAAGCATGGGTGTTCAACATTGGAGCTATGTTGAGAATGTTTACGTGATACCTATTGGTACTCTCACCGATGACCAAAAGAGAGAGATTCAGGAGAATGGGCAAGTCATGGAAGCCCTAATTAGTAGTTTATCTGACATTGAGTTTATTGATGTCCAGGATAAAGAAAATCTCAAAGAAGTATGGGATACTCTTGAGAATATCTATGGCAATGATGAGCATGTGAAACAAGGTAGGGAAGAAAGCCTTAGAGGAAAGTTTGAAGACATGCGGATGGTTGAAGGAGAGACCATTCAACAATAAGGAATAAGAATCAAAATTGTTGTTGGAGATATCAAGAGTGCAGGTTGTAAAATGGAAGATTCCACTATTGTTAGCAAAGTATTGAGATCCTTATTACCGATCTATGCAATAAGGGTTGTTTCTATTCAATAGTTGAGGTTAATAGACAAGACTAAGGTGTCCCTAGACTCCATCATCGTAAAGTTGACAGCCTATGAGTTAAATAGTTTTGATGGTAGTGTTTAGAAGACTGAATCATCCTTTAGAGCATCTGTTGCACCATCTAGAAATGGCAAAGAAGCTAGTACCAATGGTGAACCAAGACAGAGTAGAGAAATGGATGATGAGGAGATCTTGATGGAATTTGAAGCTCTTCTTGCCAAGAGACTTCCTAAGGAAACTAGTAAATACAGAGGTAAGCTTCCTTTGAAATGCTTCTCTTGTAACCAGATAGGACACATTGCTGTAAATTGTCCTAATGGTGATAGCAAGGACAAACCAGAAAAGTTCAAGAAGTTCAAAGGGGGAAACCGGAGAACCATTTTGTAGCAGTTGATGAAGGTGTCACTGATGAGGAATCAGGAGGTGAAGAAAATGAGGATATTGTGTTTGTAGCAGTCAAGGAAGATGTGTCAAACAAGAAGGCTCTTGTCTCCCGCTTTGATAATTCCAATGAGTGGATTATTGACAGTGGTTGTTCTCACCATATGACTAGTAACCGAAGTATGATGGTGGTGTGGTTCATTTTGGTAATGATGCACCATGTATGGTCAAAGGAAGAGGGTCTATCTCTCTGAATGGAAAGAGTGGTGTTGACAATGTGTATTGGGTGGAAGGTCTCAAACACAACCTATTGAGTGTTGCCCAGCTGAATGATAGTAGACTCACTCTAGAATTCAAAAATGGAGTGTGCAAAATCAAAGGAAAGAATGGTGAGCTGATGGCCACTGGTGTGCAGACCAAAGGTAACCTATTTTAGCTGAATGCAAATATAAGTACATGTCTTATGGCTAGGTTTGATGATAGCTGGATATGGCATAGGAGACCTACCATGTAAACTTTGATAACATTGTGAAGGCAAGTAAGATCAAGGCAATTAGAGGACCGTCGATGGCGAGCAAACCAGAAAATCCTCTATTTAGAGAGTGTCAACTGGGGAAAATGTCTTCCTCAACCTTCAAAGGTAAATCTTGCACTAAAGATAATTTACTTGATCTTGTGCATACTGATTTGTGTGGTCCTATGAAAACTAGGAGTGTGCAGGGAGATAGGTATTTTATGATTCTTACAGATGATTTCTCAAGAATGATGTGGGTCACATTCTTGAAGGATAAATCTAAAGCCTTTGGAAAGTTAAAAGCTTTCAGAGCACTGGTAGAAAAGGAAAGAGGTAGAAGAATCAAATGCCTTAGAACTAATCAAGGAGGAGAATTCACTTCCGATGAATTCAACAAATATTGTGAAGAGAATGGCATCAAGAGGCAACTATCTGCTCCTCAGACTCCACAACAGAATGTTTAGCAGAGAGGAGCAACCAGACTATGGTTGAAGCGGCTAGAACCATGTTAATCCAAGGAAAGGTTTCTCACACCTTTTGGAGAGAAGCGGTGAGCACTGCAATCTACACAATGAACCAGGTACTCCTCAAGAAAGGAAAGGATAAGACTCCTTATGAGTACTAGACTGGTAAGACACTAGTGGTAAGCTACTTCAGAGTGTATGGTAGTAAATGTTATACGAAGAGGAGTGAACATCAGAGCAAGTTTGATGCTAAATGTGATGAGGGAATATTCCTAGGGTATTACACAAAGAGAAAAGCTCTCCAATGTTTCAACAATAGGACTCAGAGAATTGTTAAAAGCATCAATGTTAGGGTTGATGAAAACTCTGAGAAACCTGAGGAAACTAGTAGAGAGCATGTAGGAGATGAACTGGTAGTAACTTTTCGAGAACCAGTTGCAAATCAGCCCAGTACCAGTAATTATGCTCCTACACCGGTAGATGTGGATGCTGATGAAGATGAGGATGAAGAAGAAAAGAAAGAGGAATCTGTTAAGAATATACCTAGGTGTGTAAAACTCAATCACAATCCAAAGTAGATGATAGGAGACAAAGATGCAAGGATTCTTACAAGAAGAAAGGTCAAAGAAAACTCATGTATGATCTCTAAATTTAAGCCTAAATCATTCAAAGAGGCACATAAAGATGAAGACTGGATCAAGGCAATGGAAGAATAACTTGATCAAATAGAGAAGAATGGTACATGGTCTTTGGTACCCAGACTGGAGCATAAAAATGTCATTGGAACCAAATGGGTCTTCAGAAATAAACTGAATGAGAATGGCATAGTGGTAAGGAACAGAGCCAGACTAGTATGTAAAGGATATGCCCAAGAAGAAGGAGAAGACTATGGAGAAACCTTTGCTCCAGTAGCAAGATTGGAAGGATTTCATATGCTTCTTGCATATGTAGCTTTTAAAGGATTCAAGGTATACCAAATGGATGTAAAATCTGCATTTCTAAATGGGATACTTGAAGAGGAGGTGTATATAGAGCAACTTGATGGGTTTGCCCTATCAAATGACAGTGACATGGTGTGTAGGCTACATAAAGCCTTGTATGGTCTGAAGTAGACACCTAGAGCATGGTATGAATGCTTTCACTCCCATCTTGTGAAGATTGGATTTGAAAGAACAAGTGAAGATAGCAATATCTACTTGAAATTAGAAGGAGATCAGATTCTAATCTGTGAAGTATTTGTTGATGAAATAATCTTTGGTGGAGATGATAAGATGAGTCATGATTTTGCAAATGAGATGAAAAAGGAGTTTGATATATCACTCATAGGAGAGATTAAGTTCTTCATTGGACTGCAGATTCAGCAAATGAAAGATGGAATCTTTATTACTCAGTCCAAGTATGTCAAAGAGGTGTTGAAGACCTTTGGCATGGAAGACAACAAACTAGTTGGTACACCAATGGTGACCGGTTGTAAACTATCAAAAGAGGATGACTCATCATTGGTAAATGAGAAGGAATACCAATCAATGATTGGTAAGTTTCTTTATGTAGTGCATAGTAGAACAAACATTGCACATGCAGTGGGTATTACCACTTGGTTTCAGCAAAGCCCAAGAGAATCTCACTTGGTAGCAGTCAAGCAGATTCTTAGATATCTGAAGGGAACTATTGACTATGGATTATGGTATCCATATAATGATGATTTCAATCTGAAAGTGTTCACAGATGCTGATTGGGCTAGTAATGTGGATGACCGGAACAACACAACTAGTGGTGCATTATTTCTCAGTGGTAGACTGCTCTCATGGATGAGTAAAAATCAAAGTTGTATCTCTCATTCTATAGTAGAAGCAGAGTATGTTGCAGCTTTTATGAACTAGACCTAGACTATTTGGATGAAGCATGTATTGAATGGTCTCAAAGTTCCTGTATCTGAACCGGTAAGTATATTTTGTGACAATACAAGTGCAATTAACATTTCCAAGAATCCAATTTTACATGCTAGAACCAAGCACTTTGAACTCAAGTATCATTTCTTGAGGGAAAAGGTTCAGAACAAAGATGTGGTATTGGAACATGTTTCTAGTAAGGAGCAGTTAGTAGACATATTCACGAAGCCTCTATCAAAGGCTACCTTTACCTATCTAAGAGGTGATTTAGGGTTGCTCCCCCTTCAAGAGGTAATCTAAAAGGTTTGTGCTCCACATCAATCAGATCTTACTTTGCTATATCTTTTCAAGACTGATGTATTGATAGATGCTACTCCTCAGGGGGAGCAGCATAGTGGAATAGGGAAGCTCATGCCTCCACTCTGGCATTGTTGTCAAAGGGGGAGAAGATGTGAAGTGGAGAAGATATGTGTAGTATTAAGGAGAAGATGTGATGCAGAAAGAGAGATATCTTTGTATATTACCATCAATGCCAAAGGGGGAGATTGTTGGCATATGTGCAAAATATGCTAACATGATGATATTGTGTTGTCATGGATGTCAATATGCTGAAAGAATTAACTGGTAATATGCTGAAGAGAGAACTGGTAATATGCTCAAGAGAGAACCGGTAATATGTTGAAAGAGTGAACCGGTAATATGATGAACAGTGAACAAGTTTATTGAAGTCAAGCAACTAGCAAAGTGAACCGGTATAATGACGAGAACCAGTATATGTGGAAAAGGTGAAGCGATACATTTGTCCAAGTGAACCGGTATATGGAATGTTTTCTATCAAGGTTTAATATGGTATGACTACCAGTTGGTAGTCTTAGCTTCAGGGTTTTCAATTGAAGTGTTTCGAGCCTATGTGATTCAACTGTTGGCATTGCGTGATGAGTTAGCATTGTAATGAAGATTAGAACGTGTTGCCACGTCAGCCTCATGCATGTGAAGGATCTTGCACGAAGGAGATTGATCATATCTACCTCGAGAATGTGCAAAGTCTCTGCAAATGGTGGAGAACATGTGATGGGTTATCGCCTCCAAGAAGCGGTGAAAAAAGAATGATAGAGAATGTCTTGAGATCTATTCAAGACAATTGTATTCAAATGAAAAGTGTTCAATGGTTAGGATTGAACCGACTGAATTGCTCAACCTAAATGTTTAGGGTTTAGGGTTTATGTTATTGACCTATCTATTTCCTATAAGGTCGATGTTGTGTTTCATGTTGAAGTTCTTGGCAAATGTTGTGTGTGTATCTAAGTGCAAAGATACATGATTCTTGCCAGACCAGATAAGAGGGTTGATACCTGCAGAGTGTGTATGCAGAAGAAAGGAACTAAAGCAGGTTTACATTGGCATTGAGTGCTATGACCAGATCATTGTAATACATGTTGATCTCTAATCACTTCAACAGTTGGAAAATCCCTTAACAAGGTAGCTTTAATCAGCTTAGTGTAAATCCTTTAACAGGGTGACTCAAAGCCATTGAGTTCATAAAATCCTCTAACAAGGTAACCCTTAACAAGGTTTAACCCTTAACCAGGTATTCTAGCCATCCCTTAACCAGGTGATCCCTAACAGGATCAGTTCCTAACAAAACCTGTTGTAATAGTCTTTAACCAGACTAGGCTCCTAATAGAGCAGACTTCTAAAGAGTTCAAAAATAGCTTGTGGGTATTCATCCCCACCGTGGTTTTTCATAGTTGGGTTTCCACATGAAAAATATGTGTGTCATATGTGATGTCTTTTTCATGTGATGCTTTGTTGATTTCTATGAAGAGGTGAATCATGTTGATCTAGCAAGTTATTATATTTTTGATGATATATTACCTATTTATGCACAAGGATAATGTCGAAATGAGGGTGTAGGTTGTGTGGTAAGATAAGTGTTTTTGGTTTATATCTTTCACAGTCTCATTGTGCTTAATTGGTAGTATTTTGGTTTATGACTGGTGTTAGTGATTGCCAGTCAAGTTCACTATTTGTAGTCATACTAGTTCAGGAAAAGTTTTTGTACCTGTATTGATTCACCCCCCCCCCTCTCAGTACTGGTTTGGTACTCACTGTTCATCATTGTGTTATCAAGATGCAAAAAGGATTGTAGTTATGGAGCTAGATAAGAAGCTTAATATTTAAAAACTTTTGGTTGTTCATCTAGTTAACTCGAAAGAGGAGATTGATGAGATTATTAGTGAAGCTAACAGATCAGTTTTTGCAAGTAGACACTGGCATGTGAGCCTAATGGCTGGCAGAGTAAATGAAATTTTAGAAGAAACAACAAATAAGTGGGACATTTTCTTTGTTCAGAAAGAAAAACATGAAGAGCTAAATAGACCTAAGAAAAATTTAAAGGTGTAGTGTCGTAAAATTGTGACACTTGCAATTTCGATTGCATTTGGGTCTTCACGATGGCGGCGCAAAATTGAACCTGAATGGAGACCTCGAAACCTATTTACAACATAAAAAACTACATCTTTTTGCACCTTGGCCTGATCTTCCTTGCACCCTGCTGTCCCGGGAGGTGGAACCATGGCGCCCAGCGCCCTGGTCCCTGGCCCTATTTTGGGCCCGGTCTCTTGTTGGGCATCGGGTCTTCAAGTTTGAAATTTGGAAAATAATGTTCCTAGGTCGGCCTAAGGTCGAAAAAATTAGTCTCCTAACCCTAATTGACAAGTATATAAACTACATTTCCCCTCCCAGAAAGGGTGGTAGAGAAAAACATATATGTGCAAGAGGCGGAAGCGATAGGCAAACATTCAAACATTCAAGTATTCAAGCATTCCTTCAAGTAATTGAGCATTCTAGGTCTCCATTCAAGGCTAGGTGTTGCATTCAAGACAAGGATTCAACCATTGAAGAGGAGATCACCTACAACATATAACATACAACATCATTACACCTTCGCATGTAAGAATACAAACATTCTTACAACAAGGTATCAGTACTTGATTACATTACAAACATTTACATTTACAGCATTCTCATTTCTTGGTTAATTCCAAAACTGGGGTTTGACCTGAAGGCAAACCCCTAATCCCTAACCCCCCAATCGTCCTCTCTTTTTTGTGTGTAGGTTGCAGGTACGCAGCTGTAATTGAAGATCTGGAATCCTTGTGCAGAGACGAACAGATCCCCCTTCGTTTCGTGGATTTTTCGGAGGACCGTGTGCACTTTGGGTGCCATCGTCCCATCAACTTTCACTCAAACTTGCAGGACAACATCGTCTCAACATTTTACTGCTAATTTTAGGTCCGCAGCTTCATCCCATGTCCCTATCTCCATCTACAAGTGAATCTTTCTTACTTTACATGCACTCCTAGTTCAACCCTTCTATCTACATTCTTTACAAAAGAGGGTATCCTTGCTATCTCAACCCTTGAAACTCATTTAGAATTCAATCTTGTATTGTGTGGGATTGGATCTTGTGAGTTTCAACTCCTCTTTTGAATGTAAAGTCCCTCCTAAGTGAAAACCGTCAATCCTAGTGACCTCATTTCTCTCTCCTTGGAGTGGGGGGAACACCTAGGGTTCGATTTTCCACTTTACATTTTGGTGAACCCGACGTGAACATCCTAATTCTAATTATTCATGGTTAGATCTGAAAAATTGGCTTCCTTAATTACATTTCCATGTTTGATCTTTTGCAAATTTTAGAGGTTAATGGCATAAAAACCCTAAATTTTATTTTTAGTAATTGAGCTTGTGAAATGTTTAATTGTTAATGCTTGTTTCAGATCTACCCTTCTATTACAAATTGTCAATTCATATTTGTGCTTTAATTCTGAAAATTAAGTGGTTAAGTGTCAAAATCCTAATTTTTAAAACCCTCTTGATTCAACCTTTGACTGATGATTTCACTTATTAGAACACCTCCAAATCGGCTGTAACTTTGGATTCCGCAACAAAATCATAATATCTCTCATCCCTAAAAATTTCAAAAAAAGTTGCGAGGACCATGTGCACCCCGAGCGCCATCGTCCCTGACATTTTTTCCAAAATTTCAGGAGCTAGATCTTATTGCATTTTTCTGCTAGAATTCGGAATCTTGGCTGATTTCATCAATTCTAACACTTTCACAATTAAAGTCAAAGTTGGTCTAGTGATTGCTTGGATTAAGGCTTTTAATCATTCAAAAATTGTTGAAATTGAAATTTTGTGTTAAAATTGTGTTTCTTACTATCCTAAATCTGAAAAGTGTTTTGGCATTCAGGTGAAGTTTCAGTGCTTATTCAAATTTTTGCAGTTTGTGACTTTTGAAATTAAGTGTTTAATTGCAACAACTTTGATTTCCGCTTCCAAAATTGAATTTTGCATGAAATTGAGTCAACTTTTAAATTTCAAAGCTTGCATTGCTTTTAGTATTCCCTCTAAAATCATAAAATTCAAAATTTTAGTTTCCCTCTCTTTTTCAAAATTCAAATTTTCCATTTTTCAACAATCTTGGTAGGGTTCAATTTTGAGATTGCAACTTTAATTTGGCCTATCTACAAATCGTAAAATCACTCAATTCTTTCAGATTAGCTTTAAAATCATCATAATTTTCATCCCTGAAAATTTTGAAAAAAGTTGCGAGGACCGTGTGCACTCCATTCGCCACGGTCCCTGACATTTTTTCCGAAATTTCAAGAGATTGTCATGATTGCATTTAATAGCTTAAATCTAGGAAATTGGCTGATTTTATTGAAATTTGCTACCTCTAAATTCAAAAATAAATTCAAAATTCAAGATTTCCATTTTCAAGATAACAATTAAAATTAAGTTCTACCCCCTTGGCCCTAATTTTCAATTGTGCCTACCTTTCTTGGAAGTTGTGTTTCCCTCTTCTTTCGCAAAGTTCAAATTGGATAATCATTATCTCATTGTTCAATTTTGCTAACTTTATTTTCAAAATTCAAAATCTTCTCTCCCTCTCTAGTGCATGAGTTTTACAACAATAAGCCCTACTTACACTATTCCCGTTAGATGAAGCCTTAGAATTAAGTCTTTCCAAGGTTTAATTACCAAGGAGATGGAACCTAATTTGAATGGCCTTTTTAACGAGGACACAGGTAATTCCTCTAATCCTCTTAATGATGAAGAAGCTCTCCATGAGGTTTCTGTAGAACAAATTTTGAAATTGGATAATCAATTTGATGATTTTCAACAATGGATGTCTCAAGAGTACCCCGATAGTGAAGCTCTTTCATTAATTAAGGGTCCAAAACGTATGGTTCAAAGTGATAAGAATGGAATTGATATTTTGTGTAGTATTGCACACATTGTGGATTTGAATGTGATACCTATGAAGAGTTGTGCTGAAACTTTAAGTTATACACAACCTCCTACTCAAGTCAATCATTCTATTCCTTTAACAACTTCTATTGCTAGTATACCTACTTTTACATCAAACATAATGACTACTTCAATACAAAACATTCCACCTATGATCACTAGTCATGGGGCCAATCCTTCTTCTTCAATCAACCTTCTTCCTTCATTCAATCTGACTTCTTCATTCATTCCTTCAATGAGTGTCCCTATTACATCTCCACAAATGAACATGACACAAGGGGGCAATTCATTTAACCATTCCATTCCTCCTTGTAGTGCTCCTTCTTTTCAATCATCTCCTATGACTAACTATCATAGTGTCCCGCCACCTTACTCTCAATCAATACCTTCTTTCAATAACATAATACCTCCATCACAATCTAACATGTCTAATATGAACTCTTCGACTGAAGCGACCATTAACAATCTTGCACAAACTATCTCTTCTTTACAGCAACAAATTGCTTCTATGAATCAATCTAAGTTTAGTGTGCCCACATTTGATGTTGCGAGCCCACTTTCTCTTGACATTGTTCAAGCTATTCCCCCTAAGCATGTTGAAATCCCACAATTGGAGCTTTATAATGGTAAAAGTGATCCTCTAACACATGTTAAGACCTTTCAAACAATATGTACAGATTTTGCTAATGACCAAAGGTTGCTTGCAAAACTGTTTACTAGAACATTAAGAGATAAGGCTCTACAATGGTATTGCTCGTTGCCTTCTTATTCTATTACTTCTTTCCAACAACTTGCAAATGCTTTTATTCAACAATTTCAAAACAATATAAGTCCTAAAGTTACTTTGATTGATTTAATGCATTGTAAACAAGGTGTTAAAGAAAAAGTGACTGATTTCATTGGTAGATATAAGCATTTGTGTGCTCAAATTTCTTTTCCAATACCTGACAATGATATTCAAAGAATCTTTATTTCTAATTTACAAAAAGATATTAGAGAAAAACTTTTGTTTTCTGAGTTTACATCTTTCCAACTGTTGTGCGCAACTCTTCACAATTATCAACTAACTGTGAGTCAAATGGAACAAGCAAATCCTATGGCTCTGAGTGATAAGGGTGATAGTAGTCAACAACCATTTGGGGAGTTTAAACCAAATAGAGAGTTCATTAAGTTCAATGAAAACATCACCAACAACAATGTGAATGCAGCATCAGGTGTGCCTCCTATTTCTACATTTTTCAAGAAAGAAAGAGAGTTTACTCCTTTGAATGAATCATTGCATAGTATTATGAATAAGTTATTGGAACAAAATGTGCTTACTCTCCCTCCTATAAAGCAAATAGATCCTGCAAAGGTGAAGTCACCCTATTTTGATAACAAATCTTTTTGTCAATTTCATTGTCAACCTGGGCATGATACTGAAAAATGTTTTGCTTTAAAGGGTAAAATTCAAGATTTGATTGATAATAATACTATCTCTATTTTAGGTGTGAATGATAAAGGAAACACATCTGTAGCTCCTCCTAACCAAAATATTAAGATTTTTACTGATCCATTACCTTCTCATACCTCTAATGTGATTGAGACTAATGTTTCCTCTTTCTCACCTAATGGTCTTGTGTCTATGACTCCGGATGTGATTAACTTTGTAGAGAAATAGAAAATCCCTAAAGAGCCTTCCATCACATTTGATTCCAGTGAAACTATAAGGGCACCTGATGGTCCTTTATATATAGTTGCAAAAGTCAAGAATACACCTTGTCGTGGAGTGCTTATTGATCCTTCTTGCATGGTTAATGTCATTACTGAAGAATTTATTTTTACTTTGCAATTGAATCAAGTGATTTATGACAAAACAAATGTGGTTGTGAAATTATTTGATGCATTTTCTTCTCCTGCAATTGGTTCTATTACATTACCTATTGAGGTCCATAACAAATCCCTTGATGTGAGCTTTTCTATTATTCCATCATCCGAACAATTTCATGTGAAGCTAGGCTATCCTTGGTTATCTTCCATGAAAGCTGTTGCTTCTCCTATTCACAAGTGTTTGAAATTTCCCTGTAATGGTGAAGTTGTTACTATCAATCATAGTCTCTTTAAACCAGCTGAAATAACTTCTAGCATTCTTATTGATTATTTTTGGCCTAAACAATTCCAATCTCTTCCACTGCGAAGTGATCATCTTTTCAAATCTTATCAAAAGTGGAAAAAAGATATGATGCTATCTCTAAGTGAACCTAGAACACCCAAACTTGATATTCCTATCATTCTTGAGAAGGAAGTTCTTCCTTTGAAAGATAAAACTAATGTCTTTCCTCAAGAAGATTCCCAACCCATCCCTATGGATGTGACTATGTCTATGTCTAATAAACTTTCTAAAGGTAGACCTATACCTCCTCATCATGATGGACTTGGTCTCCTTCCTAAACTAGATATTCCTCCTTTATATGGAGCAGTTCCTCCTCCTTCCTCTTATAGAGAGAAGAGACCTTCCTCTTCTCCTATTGTCCAACCTTAGAGATGACAACCCAAACACCCAAGTGATAAGGATGAGAACATTCCTCCTCAATCTTCTCAACTTCCTACTAAGAATAAATGAAATCGTTCTGCACGTGAATGCCGATGAAAGCGTCGTCTTAGAGCTTGTGTAGCTGCTTCTCAAACTTTGCAATCCCCAAAGACACCTTCAGCTAGTATTATTCCATTTTCTCCTCAGCCAAAAATTGAGCCAAAATCTCCTAAACATAAGATGCATGATGTTTTTGATCCTGTGCGAGTTAAAGATCCTATTTTTATAAATCTTGATGATGATATAGATGAAAATGTTATTCATGATGAAAATGTTACTCCTCTTCATTTTGATAGTGAATATGAATATGTTGATAACCATTTATCTAACCAATTTTCTAAAGCACTTATCTTAGCTCCTAGACAAGAACAATGTGGCTTGGAACATGAACATAGCCCTCGTTTGGATCTTGTGATAGCTCCATCTGCTGTGTTGGATGTTCCTCCTCTAGCATGTTTCTTGCCTTCCCGAAATACTGATCAGCAAGATCGGGGGGTGGATGACATGCTAGACTAGTTTCATTAGCATAGCAGACTCTCTCCTTCTCTCTTGATCTCTTTTGTTACTTCCTCTATGTGTTATTCCTATTCTTCTATTTGTTGTCCTTAGTGTTGTCTACTTGAGGACGATGCAAAGCATTGAGATCTCTTTTGGTCTCTCTCATGTTGACTCAAAAGACACAAGTGTTCCCTTCTTCTAGGTGACTTTCCTTGATTGGGGAATGAAGAACAATTATGCATACATACATATGATATACATGAGTTATCATACAGCATACTGACCCCAAGGAAAGTGAAGTCACCTCATGCTTTATGTTTTGTGTCTATTATCCTTGGGCTTATCTCACACTTGGGGGATAAATCCTTGTGATAACATGCTCCTTTCCATTCTCATTCCTTATATGTATCACTACCTTAAAGCAATCACCCCCGATGAGGTGTGTGCGATCACTTTAATGTAGGTGGCATACACTCCATCCATATCTCTTCAAGATTCTTAAAAATTTCTTGGTGAACTTAGCTTTGCCTTGAAATTTTTTGGTATTTTTTGCATGACTCATAGTGAGGGAACCTTACTACTGATAGTCATGGTTCTCCCTCATGATCTTCCCTTTTACTTTGTCAATCGAAGTCGTAAGATCCTTAGTCCACTAGGGGCTTGGTGTATCTTGCTTCCTTGATGTGGTGAAAGTCTTTCAATGTTGTTTCCTTGTACTTTACCGTAAGTATGGGCGTACGCTTATACTCCCGCTAAAGTGGGGGCTAAATGTAGCGTCATAAAATTGTGACACTTGCAATTTCGACTGCATTTGGGTCTTCACGATGGCGGCCCAATGTTGAACCTAAATGGAGACCCCAAAACCTATTTACGACATCAAAAATTGCATCTTTCTGCACCTTGGTCTGATCCTCCTTGCACCCTGTTGTCCTGGGAGGTGGGACCATGGTGCCCAGCGCCCTGGTCCTTGGCCCTATTTTGGGCCCGATCTCTTGTTGGGCATCGGGTCTTCAAGTTTGCAATTTGGAAAATAATGTTCCTAGGTCGGCCTAAGGTCAGAAAAGTTAGTCTCCTAACCCTAATTGACAAGTATATAAACTACATTTCCCCTCCCAGAAAGGGTGGTAGAGAAAAACATATATGTGCAAGAGGCGGAAGTGATAGGCAAACATTCAAACATTCAAGTATTCAAGCATTCCTTCAAGCACTTGAGCATTCTAGGTCTCCATTCAAGGCTAGGTGTTGCATTCAAGACAAGGATTCAACCATTGAAGAGGAGATCACCTACAACATATAACATACAACATCATTACACCTTCGCATGTAAGAATACAAACATTCTTACAACAAGGTATCAGTACTTGATTACATTACAAACATTTACATTTACAACATTCTCATTTCTTGGTTAATTCCAAAACCGGGGTTTGACCTAAAGGAAAACCCCTAATCCCTAACCCCCCAATCATCCTCTCTTTTCTGTGTGTAGGTTGTAGGTACACAGCTGTAATTGAAGATCTAGAATCCTTGTGCAGAGACGAATAGATCCCCCTTCATTTTGCGGATTTTTCGGAGGACCATGTGCACTCCGGGCGCCATCGTCCCGTCAACTTTCGCTCAAACTTGCAGGACAACATCGTCTCGACATTTTACTACTAATTTCAGGTCCTCAGCTTCATCCCGTGTCCCTATCTCCGTCTACAAGCGAATCTTTCTTAGTTTACATGCACTCCTAGTTCAACCCTTCTATCTACATTCTTTACAAAAGAGGGTATCCTTGCTGTCTCAACCCTTGAAACTCATTTAGAATTCAATATTGCATTGTGTGGGATTGGATCTTGTGAGTTTCAACCCCTCTTTTGAATGTAATGTCCCTCCTAAGTGAAAACCGTCAATCCTAGTGACCTCCTTTCTCTCTCCTTGGAGTGGGAGGAGCACCTAGGGTTTGATTTTCTGCTTTACAAAAGGTTTATCAAAAGGATAGAGACAAAGGAAAAGGTAAAGTTGGTAGATACCAAACATAAAAGTGATTGACAACCTACCACTACCTTTAGTTACTCCACCAATATAGACTTATAGCATATCGGCTACTGAGAATGTGGATACAAAACATGAGGACACTAACCCTGAATCAAAAGTTCTATTCACAATGAACATTGATACTTAGGAAGTGAACATAGTAGTGGACAATGATAGCACTGAGGTACAAGGTGATATTGCTGGCACTAGAAAAATTGCTTAGAAACTGGCTGAGAATATTGATGTTGGAATACAAATAGAGCAAACAGTACATATAGAGCATTAAGTGGAAACTTTGGACAGTGGAATGGTTACTAGTAATACTGATGCAAGCACGGAGAAACTTGCAGAGATAGTAATAGAGACACCAATGAATGAACAGACAATTGAGAACTTTGAGAAGCTCACTGAGAAACCTTTAGAAGCAGAAAAACACATTGAGGCTGAGGTACATATTGAGAAACCGATAGATTCATAGGTACACATTGAGGTAGTGAAACCGATAATCACTAAGAAACCAAAACCATTGCTAGTGGAAATGCAAACACAAATTGATCCACCGGCAGTTGAGACAAGCAAATTGGTTACTAGTACTGGAAGCATTGAGATTGTAAAGGTATTTGGCCAGACATCTGGTACTTCACTGAGCGAATTCAGACCTACAAATGTGACTAAAGTACTTCTGGATTCAATAAAGAAGATAACAGATTGTAATGCATTGGCCTATAAGGTAATTGATGACATAATTCCTATTCTTAAGTTGATTGTACCCAAATGCAATTTAGATCAATTATAGGATTCTTTAGGATAGTTGGACACATTGTCTAAATATATTTTTGGAAATATCTTAACAGTTGATCAAATAAATGAAGGAACATTCAAGGAGAAAATGGAGAAGGAAAAAGAAAAATTATTTGAGGAAACAATAAACAAGTGCATGGAACACATCAATACACTTTTACCGGCACTAAATAAAATAATTTTGGAGTATAAGGAACTGTACAGAGATACTTGCAAGACAAATTTGTTGATAGTTGACATTGATAAGGAAATTAGTAAAGATGAAAAAGAAATAGATGATATAGTTGATAATATCATTGGTTCATCTGAACCTATATCAGTTATTGAGAAAGAAATCGTAGGATTTGAAGAAAAATTGGAGAAGTTAGAAAAAGAGAAGGAAAGGATAAAGGGAAAAGCCAGAGAGCTTAAGTGCAAACTCAGACCTAAGTTAGATAACCTTATCTCTCTAAGGAAAGAAATATCTGAGGAATTAATTCAAGGACAAAATACACCAGAGGAACATATGCATCATCTCACTGGTACAATTCAGAGAACTAAGGCAGCTATGAAGGATAGTAACAACTTTATTTAGAGCTTAAACTTGGTTTTAGTAGACATATTCTAGATTGTAACCAACCGGTTACAAACTTCAGATGAAAATCTGCACTCATTTGACAATTTTTGACAACCTTTGTCATTGATTTAAAAGGGGGATTTGTAGATAGAGAAAAATGGCTAATCAGAGGAGATCATCTACTCAGGGGGAGCACACATTTTTGGTAAATTTTTGGACTTCATTTTTGGAATAGGTTATTGGATTTTTCTCATGAGTGTTGCTATCAATGCCAAAGGGGGAGATTATTGGCATTCTACACTCTAGTGAGAAATGAAGGTGTTGTCATTGATGGCAACTTATCGGCAACCTTTAGGCACAGACACGGGCATCGACAGACACCTTACCGGCAATGACAACAATGTATACCGACACCCCAGCCAACAGGAATAAATTTTTAGTTGTTGTACTTAATTGTAAATATCTATTTGTAAAGCCGACATGGAATATTGTAATAGACTCATATATGTATGAGATCTTGTAAATCATTTTGTGAATGATAAAGAAGAAAGATATGCGAGGATAGATAGAAGGTAGATATTGTATAAGGTTTATTGTTATAGTGTGAGCTTAAACCGATACTGAACCTAGCATAGCAGATGTTGAATTGAAGTAGTACATTGTATTGGATTTTCATAATCCATTTTATAAGTCAGTTAGACTTCCATTTTGTAGATTGAGCAGTGAGCTCGAGGTAGTTGGCCTTCCTACATGTGAAGGCCACTCTTGTAAGTAATATCCATTCATTCGCCAGTGAGTGAATATTGTGGGTCACAAATCCCACCGAGGTTTTTCCCACACCGGGTTTCCTCATTAAACATCTTGTGTTATGGTGTGTTTTTTATGTTTTCTTTACTATTCCTATTTACTGCATTATTTCTTGTTTAGCGGTACACTAGTTTGAAATGCAAAATACTTAATAAGGTTAAATATTTTGTTAACCGGTTAGATACTGATTCACCCCCCTCCCCTCAGTATCTTTGGGACTATCATTAATCCTAACAAGAATAAGGTTGTAATCATATGCAAAGGTTCTCGTTGATCATAGGTGATCAAATTGGGTTAGTGAAAGAGGTTTAAGACCTCCGGTACTAAGCTTAATCAGAACTATATTCAGGCATAGGAGATGCTATTCTTGCAATTCACTTTGCTTTTTGGATTGTAGTTTGTTTTTATTTTGTAGTCAGTGAGGCTCCTTTTATGATGAGCAGTGCACTCTAAGTTGTTGGCCTTCCTGCATGTGCAGGCCCCTCTTTATGTAAGTACATACTTACTATAGAAGTATTATTAGACTATGGGTAGGCTTCCCACCATGGTTTTTCTCTTTACTAGGTTTTCCATGTACAAATCTTGGTGTTATCTTTTGTGGATGGTTGGTAAATGTTCTATTGATTATATTTGTGCTTAACTGTTATATCTTCTATTCTGGTATTTGGCTTATGTATTCCAGTAATAAGGTTTTAATGCTTAAATTTCTATAATCTGTTAGCAATGGATTCACCCCCCCCTCTCATTTGTTCACCAATTATCTGAATTGTCTAACAATTGGTATCAGATCTTGGTCCTCTCTACAGAAGATTTACCACTTGAGGAAGATCCTATGGCACCTAGTAGTTCAAGTTCATCAAGTTCATCTGCAACTGTTTTCCAGAGAGAAATTCCTAGGCTTGATGGAACAAATTACAAAGTATGGAAGATTCAGAAGGAGACACATCTGAGATGTCTCAGAAAAGATATTTGGGAGATCATTGAGAAAGGCTATATACCTCATAATCCAGCATTTGGAAATATTCCTCCGATGGGATTGGATAAGGACATTGAAAATGATTGTAGAGATAGAGAAGCCCTTTTGTGTGCACTTTCTTATCAACAAATTATGGGACTAACCGACAAATCAGCTGCAAACACTATATGGAATAAATTGGAGACTCTGAATGAAGGTGACCCTATTGTTAAAATTGCTAAACTTTATGGTTACTGGGTACGATATGAGAACCTGAAGATCGAACAAGATGAAGGGGTTGCTACTTTTATGGAGTGAGTTAATAAAATTGTTCTAGGAATTCAATGTTGTGGTGGATCTATGAGCGAAGATGAAATAGTTTCTAAAGTATTGAGAGATTTTGCACTAACTTATAAGATGAAGGCTATTGCAATTAATGAGTTGAGAACAATGGAAAACACTTCTGTTAATAGAGATACCTTTGTTGGGAAGTTATCTACTTTTGAGCTTGAGGAATTTGGTTCTTCGGGAGTTGCAAAATATGAACCTTCTTTGCATGCATCTACATCATCTACCGGCAAGAGTGATTGGAAAACCTTATATGCTAAGGAACTAGAGGAAATGAAGAAAGAAGTTGAAGAGTTTGAGAAACTTGAAGCCCTATTTTCTAGAAGAGTACCTAAAGGTTTGAGAGGAAGTAAGTATGAAGGAAAATCACCTTGTAAATATTTCACCTGTAATAAGATAGGTAGTTTTGCATCTAGATGTCTTGAAAGGAATTCAAGATTTGAGGAAAGAGCTAGATGATCTTTTAGACCTAACCATGATTATCATAATAAGCATAAGTACAAGAGGAACAAAGATAAATCATGTTACTATGCGGATGAGAAAGGTGTGAGTGATTCTGACGATGAACCGACACAAGATTCAGCTAGTGGATCAAGAAATGGAAAGGAATGTATATTCTTGGTAATCAAGGAAGATGATCAGGTACCTAAAGAAAAGGCCCTTGCTGCTAAAGTTGAAGACAAGGATGAATGGGCGATAGACAGTGGATATTCACCTCATATGACTAGAGATAAAAGGAAGTTTCTATCTTTGCAATAATTTGATGGTAGTCTCATTAGATTTGGAGATGACAAAGCATGCATGATAAAGGGAAGAGGAACTATATCATTGGATGGTAAGAATAATACTTATAATATTTATTATGTTGAAGGTCTAAGGCATAATATTTTGAGTGTAGGATAGTTGGTGGATAAGGAATTTCAGTTATAGTTCAAGGATGGAAAATGAAAGATTATCAACAAATCTAGATTGGAGATTGCAACCGGTACTCAGACTAAAGGTAACATATTTCATTTGAACTTCGGTGAGAAGAAATGTTTGATTGCAAAAATTGATGAGAGCTAGCTATGGCATAAGAGGTTGTGTCATGTGAATTTTGATTGCATTGTAAAGATCAGTTCTACTAAGATAGTTAGAGATATACCTAAGATTATGAAGCCCTATAGTCTAGTATTTAAGGAATGTTAATTGGGAAAGCAAGTCAAAACTTCTTTTAAAAGTATACAAGACAAATCTAATGATATTCTTGATCTTATTCATATTGATCTGTGTGGTCCTTCTAGAATCAAGAGATTTCAAGGTGATAGATATTTTATGCTAATCATTGATGACTATTCTAGAATGATGTGGGTTACTTTTCTAAGGGATAAATCTGAAGCATTCGAAAAGTTTAAAATATTTAAAGTAAAAGTTGAGACAAAGACTAGATTGAAGATTAAATGCTTAAGGTCTGATCAGGGTGGAGAATTAACATTCGGTTAATTTAATAGTTATTGTGAAATGAATGGGATAAGGACATAGTTATCTACACCCCAAACACCTCAGTAGAATGGAGTTGTGGAAAGGAAGAACATAACTATCTTGGATGTGGCTAGAACTATGATGATGGAAGTTAATATGTGTCATATCTAGTGGAGAGAAGCTGTGAGCATGATGGTATACACATTCAATAGAATTCATATCAAATGAGACAATGGTAAGACACCTTATGAGTTATGGTTTGGTCATACATCTATAGTTAAGTATTTTAGAATCTTTGGTAGTAAATGCTATATCAAAAGAGATGATTCCATTGGAAAGTTTGATCATAGATGTGATGAAGGGATATTTCTTGGTTATTCAAATGAAAGCAAAGCATATAGATGTTATAAAAAAATATTGCAGAGAATTGTGGAGAGCACTAATGTCAAGGTGGATGAGCTAAACAGAAGTCAAATCAGAACTTATGAGATAGAACCAGCAGTGGAAATGATCTTAACTAAACCAGTAGCACCTATACCAGAACAAAATGTTGAACCAGTTACTCGAGCAGTATTAGAAAATTCAACAGTAACTGAAGATCAGAGTAGAGGAACACAAAATTAGAAGACTCCTAAGTATATTACGTTAAATCATTCAGAAGATCAGATCATTGGAGACAAGAATAAAGGAGTGATGACAAGAAGAAGATTGGGAGCTGATGAGGTATGTTTAATTTCTCAAATTGAACTGGTATCAATAATTGAAGCATGTAAATATGAATGTTGGATGAAAGCTATGGAAGAGGAATTAGATTAGATAGAAAAGATTAATACATGGACTTTACTTGCCTGGTCTAAAAATAAGAATGTTATTGGGACTAAATGGGTTTTTAAGGAATAAATTGAATGAAGATGGAAAAGTTGTGAGGAATAAGCCTAGATTGGTTTGTAAAGGATATTCTCAGAAGGAAGGAATTGATTATGATGAGACTTTTTCTCCTGTAGCTAGGATTGAAGATGTGAGATTATTTCTTGCTTATGCTGCCTATAAGAACTACAAGGTTTACTGGATAGATGTTAAGTGTGCATTTTTTAATGGAGATCTTGAAGAGGAAGTTTACATTGAGGAGCTTGATGGATTTTCACTTTTAGATGGCAAAAAAATGGTTTGCAGGTTAAGGAAAGCTTTATATGGATTGAAACAAGCCTCTAGAGCTTGGTATGCAAGATTGGATAAATATCTTTTGAAGCTTGGTTTCACTTAAGGTAATGTTGACAGTAATTTATACTATAAGATCACTGATGATGACATATTTATTGTTGAAGTCTTTGTTGATGATATCATTTTTGGAGGTGAGGATAAGTTATGTATGGAATTCTCTGATAATATGAAGAAAGAATTTGAGATGTCTATGATTGGGGAGATGAAATTTTTCTTAGGTTTGCAGATTACTCAGATAGATAAAGGTATTTTCATCTATCAAACTAAGTATGCTAGGGAGTTGTTGAAGAAATTTGGTATGGAAAATTCTAAACCGGTTACTACACCTATAGTTACAAGTGAGAAATTGACTAAGATAGATGCATCAACATCGGTAAATCCTACAAGGTACAAGTCTATGATTGGAGGTTTGTTATATCTGACTCAGACTAGACCATATATAATGAATGTAGTTTGTATTGTATCAAGATATCAGAGTGATCCTAGAGAGAATTATGAGAGTGTGGTGAAAAGGATTTTTAGGTATTTGCTAAGGACAACTAAATATGGCATATACAGATGCAGATTGGGCTGGAGATGTTGATGATCAGAAGAGAACATCTAGTGGAGCTTTCTTTCTTGGAAAGAAACTTGTTTTATGGATCAGGAAAACGCAGTCATGTACCTCTTTATCTATTGTTGAAGCTAAGTATGTTGGTGCTGCTACTAGCTGTACACAAGTTCTATGGATGAAGAAAATGTTGAAGGATATAAGGATGGACTATAATGAACCGATAGTTATTCACCGTGATAACTTTGCTACTATTGACATATCAAAGAATCTAGTATTTCATTCTAAGACAAAGCACATATCTATCAAGTACAATTTTTTCAAGGAGATGGAATCAAATGAAGTCAGACTAGTTTATGTGAACACTAAAGAGTAGATTGCACATATCTTCACTAAACCTTTTCCTAAGGAATCATTTGAGCACTTCAGAGATAGATTGGGGGTTTCTACCCCTTCGGTAGAACCCTGAGTGATGCTGATTGGCATCAGTCCAGTATGCATTTACAAAGCTACTATTCATCTTGGATTGATGTTTTTGTGCTTCTATGCAAGGGGAGTAGTTAGTTGTGTGGTTTAGTGGATTTATGATTTTATTTGATGTTCATGTCATATTTTTGGCATTGATGTCAAAGGGGGAGATATATGTGTGAAAAATAGAGCTTAACAAGGATATCATTCATAGGGGGAGTTTGTTAACTTCATTGTAATATCATCTTATGGGAGATTGTTGGTTGTCTTCCTTTGGGGGACACTTATTTGGCATTTCTTGGCACTTGGATGTCTTTTCACATCTAGTGTTGCCATCAATGCCAAAGGGGTAGATTGTTGGAAAATTGGAGGAATTGATTATGTGTTGCATTGGTGTTTTGTCATTGATGGAAACACCAGCTATTTTGGTTGTTTATTGATTTTCGGTAGGTTCCGGTAGAGCGGTTAGATTATGATATTGATCCGGTATGCTCTGGTATGCTTGGGTTTGTGGAATTAGTTTGGATATGTCATTCATGCTATTTAGATGTGTATCACGATTAGTTGGTTTGGGATTTGATGACTCAAGAGCTATCATTTGTTCTAGTAAGCCTTTTGGTCATTGGTAAGGGTTCTACTAGCAGAGCTTTGTTGAAGATCTTGTGATGCACGTGAAGAGTGGTGTTGGCACAACTTCTAGATGGCTTTCAGGATGTTGATGGTTATATTGTTCATGTTCCTGTTGATCAGTGGTGTTGGATTTGGGTCCGGACCTAATGCTATCTTATTCGGCTAGGTTAAGGACCGGTTTATGTAACATGTTGGTGGATGATCACGATGTGTTTCTGGTTGGTTCTATTGATTGGATTATGTTGTTTTGGTCTTAGGCCGACTTGGTTGATCATTGAATTGTGGATTTAAGTTATGAATTTATTGTATTATCTTGTAGGTGGCTGACCTAATTGTTTAGGTCTCGGGTTGGTATAAATATAATGTAAGATCTCTTTGTAGATTGTGGGTTTTTGGGATATAGGTTTGTCTATGTGCGATTAAGGTTGTAATCATATGCAAAGGTTTTGGTCGATCATAGGTGATTGAATTGGGTTGGTGAAAGAGGTTTGAAAGCTCCGATATTGAGCTTAACTGGAACTATATTCAGGCATAGGAGATGTTATTCTTGCAGTTCACTCTTCTTTTCAGATTGTAGTATGAATTTATTTTGTAGTCACTCAGGATCCTTTTGTGATGAGCAGTGTACTCTAGGTTGTTGGCCTTCATGCATGTGTAGGCCCCTCTTTATGTAATCACATACTTACTGCAACAATATTATCTGACTATGGGTAGGCTTCTCACCATGGTTTTTCTCTTTACCAAGTTTTCCACGTACAAATCTTCGTGTTATCTTTTGTGGATGGTTGGTAAATGTTCTGTGGATTATATTTGTGCTTAACTATTATATCTATTATTCTGATATTTTGTTTATGTATTCCGGTAATAAGGTTTTAATGCTTAAAGTTTTATAATTTGTTAACAACTGATTCACCACCCCAACTCTCAGTTGTTCACTGGTTATCTGCATTGTCTAACATATTTCATCTTTTCTCACTTTCATAGTTTTCTCAAAATAAAAATACTTTTCCATCTCCATAATCCAATCAAGAAATTCATCCAAATATAACTTGCCATCACAATCCAGTGGATTAAAATGTGGTTTGGTATTCACTCTAGTCAAGACTCTTAAGAATCTCTCTTCTTCTGGATCAATCACCGGTTGATTTGCTCCTTCATATCCCGCCTCAACTTCCTCTTCATCATCACTCACATCTTCAACATGTCAACCTCTTCTGTGGGTCATTTCAATAGCTTCCAATTGGGCTGCAATTCCTCTCAACAATTCCATCACAGTAGGGTCTACATTTCCATGTGCTCCAACACCCCTAGCATTTCTCTGGGCCATCTTCATGTGAGTCCTCTACAACTAAAGGTCGGATCCTCAATTTTTCCACCCAACAAAAGAATTCTTACAAGACTCTGCAATCTCTGAAATGGAAACTCTCTCTGATACAACTTGAAGTAGTCATGCTGGGACAGTCCTCAAGGAGAATAGTCCAAATCATGTAGCAAGAGTAAACACAACAAAAGAAACACAATGTGATGGAGGCAATCTAGAATCAAACTTATATTATATCATGGAATTCAAATACAAATTTGCCGGCAACATGCAGGCTTTCAGATTCAACTCACACAAGCCTCATTACAAACATGATCAAAATACAATTCCCGGGCT